>NC_092522.1:27519765-27820390 GCF_037038585.1 Patagioenas fasciata | reverse complement strand
TACTAATTTAATAAAAAACAAAACTCAGAACTATACTCACCTGACAGGCACCTACAACACAGAATTTAATATTAGCTTCCTGTCAAAAAGTAACACTTAAGTCCATTAAAAATACACTGCCATTCTGCTTTCTAGATACAGAGGCCATCTGGCCTCTACTCACCATAATTGCTATTATAGTTTCAAAAATCATATTTATATAGAGATGTAAATTAACAGCCAGACACCCATTCTCACTCCCAAAGAGCTTTCTGTTGATAAACTCACGTTTTAGCACTGTGCAGGAATTAGGGTCTTGCCCCCTCAAAAAAGAGTGTGGCAAGATTATACATGCATCCCAGTGCTTTTTGTAAAGTCTGAAAGGAGGAGAGAGAGAGGTCACTTGGCAGGCAGAAAATGGGAAACTGCAACAAGCATAGGGGAGATGAGCTCGAATGCAGTTGTGAAGCTGAGTGATGGGAATGGATTCAAAAGGGAGCAGTAAAGAGAAAGGACAGGAGGTCAGCTGAGAATACTAAACTTATCTTGCGTAGGACACCCCACAGCTGTTTGATGAGAATGACTTTGGTGACTGTAGACCTGGATTAGATTCAAATGGAGTCCCCAGCGGTACAAGGCTCTATGTTATAGCACCAATTCCCATGAGTCGTGTGGCTTGCTCTTGCTTTTTTCAAAAAGAGCTAGGATTCTCCGTTTCTTAAATTACCAATTGCTTGTTAAAATTCCCTATGAAATATAAGCGTATGACATGACACTTCCCAGCCAATTTGAATAGAAGACCTTCTCTGTGGAGGGGAGTGGGGTAGGGGGATAGGATGAGGGGCGGGCTGTGGCCTTTCTAATTATCAGCTGAAGAATTCCTGTATCTGTAGCTGCTGGGCATGACCCTGGGGATTTTAGGAAGCTGCCCTATGACTTTACTAACGAAGACCGTTATCTTGGAGTTGCCTGATACATCCACTTAAGAATGTTGGTTAAACATGAATTAAAATCTAGTCAAATCCAATTAAGCATTTTTAAACAGATATCTAATTTGAAAAACAGCTGTACATATTACCCAACAAATTTCTGCCTCCCCCTTTTTCATTTTTATTTCCTACTTATATATGAAAAAGCATCTGTAGCTTACCAAAATCTTGTTTTTAAAGCACATTTAGTGCAGTAACACACAACATGGCACAAAGGGAATATCCTTCATATTATATCTTCCTATCAAGTTATAATTAATAAGGTGAAGCTTTGTGGGGGTTTCTGTTTTATTTTGCTTTTTATTCTGTCAATGTTGTTTTTCTACAGTGCCTGATTAGCTCAATTTTATTCTCATAACTGAAATGTAAGACTCACAGAAAAGCACCATAGAGAACAACATAAATATGAAGTATATATAAAAACATATGTAGAGAAACAGCAAATGGAGCATTTATACGATCTCATTTTAGTCACCTGCTTTTAAGCTTTGTCATGTGGTCACCTGTTCTCTTATGACTGCAGGTGCACAAGCTGAAAAGATTACCACTTCCAGACTGCTGCCCACCACCATCTCTCTGTCAGAGGGTACCATCTTTTAAATCTGTCAACCTCGATAATTTCATTGTGTGGGTTAGTAAAGACCAGCTGATTAATCATCTTAAAATCAACCACATTCTTTTGAGTGACATGTGCCAGTAGTGGCACACAAGTGCATGAGAGAAAAGCAGTCTCGTGTGAGCCGTTGCAGCCCAAGGATGGTAAATGTCAATGCCTTAGTTGTTTTGGAGGTTTCATGGTCTATAGAGGACAGTTATGCTCCTAACCAGGTTACATGCCTGAAGTCAGACATTATAAATATCCCTCAAAAGACCTAATTCTGCATGTGTTTCACTCATCAAAAATAGGGCTATGGAATGGGTGAAAACTGGATCTTGCACAAGGAGAACTCAAGGATAAAATACACCAGATATTTCCAAATAGGTAACTAACGAATTTTTAGAAAAAATTGCCTATTGATCCAGGCACTCTGGTCTAGTCAATCTAGAGTGTGGGATTAGGCATAGTCAGTCATAACCCTATTAGTGCTTATACTTCTTGTCCAAAAAATTATCGAAGGGCTAAATTATGTTAACTTCATGTTGCAGACTGAATTAGGAGGAAAATATTCAGGGAAAAAAATTAATGAAATAAACTCCTTTGCTGTAACCTTCACTAATTCAAATCACCAGTTTTCTGACAACGTATTAAGACCTCACAGACACCAGCTAAACCTTTCCCTGCTACCCTGCAACTGAACTTGCAAAGATTCTTTCATTCTTGGCAGAGTCCCAGCAGGGTCTAAAGCTCTTTTTCTGTGGCTGCTTAAAGCATTCAGAAGACACTGAAGTGGCCTTGGTAACAGCAAGGTTGGTATAAATACAAGAGCTGAAGCCTCTCTTTCTCTCTCATCGTTCTCATCCAGTTCTGTTACCACAGTACTTCAAAATCATCAAAGTTGTGCAACAATCCATTTCATCCTTTCTGCTCTAATTAGGCAATTCTACATGTCTGTCTTGATAGGTGGGGCTTACTGAAGCACTTAATCAGTTTCTGGAGGGGCATTGTAGTGTCAATCCAAATGCTTATTTAAACAGAGCTGTACTGCCAAATCCAGCATATTTTGCAGCAGCATGGAAACAACAGAATCTGTGAGACACAGATTGTCTCACGCACTTTTTTAGTTTCCTTTTTTTTTTTTTTTAAGCAGCCTTCAATGTGAAGAAGCACTTATCCTGTATTCATCCTCTGCAAGCTTAACAGGTCTAGAGATCAAAACATAGGAAGCATTTTATATCATTGGGCTTTCCTGGCAAATAAAACAATTACAGCAATTCCAGTACGAGCCCTTCCTGAAACTGTGTTAACGAGGCTTTGAATCTTAAAAACTGCATTTAAATCAAATGATTCATTTGCAAACTCATCACATACAGCACACACGTAGTAGGTGTGGGTCATTTCATTGGAATTAGAAAGCAAATGTCTCTATACATGAGAGGTCACCAGTTGTTGTAAGTTAAAATCTTTTCACTGTTAGGCAAAATTAAAATACTCTAACAGTGGTTTCAGTAATTTAAACATTGCAGTATTGTTGTAATATTTTTCTAGGCTCCAAGAGTTCACTATTGTTTGGTCCAATCAAATCTGGGAACACTGGAGAAGTTATCACCCATCAAGGTAATTACTTTCAAGTTGAAATAATTACTCCATCAATGTTAATGGTCTTTCAACTTCAATAAAGCACTCACCTGCCGATAATCACAGCTAACCTCTTGCTCTCATGCAATTCCCTCTCTATTTAGCAGGTTATATTACAGCCGTTAGAGTGGTCACTTGTCCTGAACAGCTGCTGAATTTCACTTTGATCAGCTGTGAACCATAAAAAAATTAGTCATCTGTGTATGATTTCCCCCTAACCCATAAGCCCTTGCAGAGTTAAGGATATGATCTTTTGGCTGTATTAGGGCACTGCTGAGCAGCCATCTTGTTTCTGGTTGTGGCTACTTTCCACTCACTAACAGCAGCACAGTAGCCTAATTAACTTTTGCCCTCCACTGCCGTTTACAGCTTTCATTCTTTGCTAAGTAGCACATCTTCTGAATTTATGGCATGTGCAGGGATTCCTCTATTTAGTCTCATCTTGTTTTCTTAGAGTTCAGTCCATTTCCCAGGCATTTGAAGTAGGCATGTATAGAAAAGTTTCACTGGTCCCTCTCTTTGACATATTTTTTCTTATTCTCATGGCTATGATCTTCATTTCTTCTTCTATAAGGAAATTATCGTGTACAGACCTGCCTACTGCATTACTGAATAATGTTACGTATGAGGAAGTTAATAAATACAAGGGATCTCTAATGCTGCCAAATGTTCACTGGTCTATATGAGGAAAGAGAAATAAAGGATCACACACGGATATACTAAGTATTTCTGAATGTGAAGAATAGAAAGGAACTAACTCTGGATGTGAGATTCCAGATATCTGTAAAATCCTGCATAGGAGGCATGTGTATACCATACTATTGGCCACTTCAGATTATTTCTGGTATTATTTATTTTATATGCAGTTTTTCAGCAAATATGTTTTTTAATTATTTTTACTCCTATTATATATTTGGTATACAAATTACTGTCTGATTATAATAACATAATCATGCAAACCAAAGCCTCATCCTACCAAAGTCTCTATTATTATTGGTATTCTGCAATATGTCTACAGATTTCCCTACCACAGATGAAGCATCTGCCAAGAGGAACTTGGCCAGTGTAGCTATATGCCATCTCCTCAAATAATGTAAGGTAAGCCAACATGTGTTCTCAACTGTTAGAATAGCTGCATCCAAACCACAGACTTTGCTGGTGCAGTGATATCAGCTAAGAGACATGTTAATTTTTTACACCCCAAGCTGACATAGCTATGCCAAAAAACCCTTGTAGGATAAATTTGGCCTGAGAACCTTATACTGCAAAACACATTGTGAGTAGACCTGTGCTGCTAGGTAGGCACAGGTGGAGGATTTCCCAGGAATAAGGCTATAATGCTAATACCTATCTCACGCATCCTGTAACAAGCACATTGTACTTTTAGTTACACTCTGCTGAGGCAGATTTTACATGCTGAGGCCTTGATTCTACACAGTAACAACAGGGATCACTGCCCATAGCAGGCCGAAATTTTCATTATAACCCTCATGTCATCTCTGAATACTTTTTCACTCCAAGCACATTCCTACAGCTACGTATTCTTACATTTTTCACTCATATTCTTGGCTTTGAAATCTCCTGCTTATGATAAACAACCAAGTACTTGACACCATTGTCATGGGAGTATCAGCATTACATGCCCACAAAAAATCCACGAAGTAAAAGTCCAAACCTACCCCCAGTTTGACCTCAGGGCCGTGTTTGGAATACAGCACTTAAAGAGCTGTGATGTTTTGATGCCATTTGGCAGGTACTGGCTTTATAATGAAATCAGCTCTGGGTCCTAAGTTCACAAGCTTAAGCCCTAAGCTCACGAGAGTGAGAAGCTTGCTTTGACAATCCAGTCACTTTATGCAGATTTCTGTAAATGAGAATTACTGTCAATCCGTTCCTCTATAAACACATCTGTCTCATGTTAATGTTGTCAATAAGACACTAAATATCATTCTTGCTTGAGAAGGTTAAAATGAACTGGGAAGACATTGCGGAAGACACTTGTACTGCGATAACCAGTCTTGACTTGACTTTGCTCTGCAAATAAACCAGAATGTCAGTTTAACTTGCTGTCACCTAACACCTGTCACTACACTCCTGGCCAAACAAGCTGGGGAAATGGGTGACACTGCTCTCTAACTGCAAAGCATCAGAGTGGCTCACATGCACTTGATTTGCTTCTAACAGTGCAGGGAGATCCTCCTTTCGTTTGAGCGGCAGCCGCTTCTGCTCTGAGTTCTCATTTTTATTTGCATAGGCAGCATAAAATTTCAAGGGGTCAGCAATAACCTTAAGGTACTGGGCAGCCTTTGACACATCAATTCAAATATAGATTAATGCACCCTAACTGGGGAGTGAATAGCTGCGTTTTGGAAAGGCAGAGTGGATAAGTCCGTCAAATGGTTTGAAAACCCAGAAGATGCTTTTCATTTGGCTCTGGAAATGAATGAAAATGAAGCTGTCAAATTAGAACAGTCTGCAGGGATATCAGCAAGAGCTTAATTTGTCTCCTGCAGTGTCACAAGGATTGTATTTCCACTTCAGGTTTGGTCAAGCTCTATGTCCTGCGGCAGGCAACCAGGGAGCAACCAACGAGAGCAAGGGTGGGATTGGCTACCATGATTCTAGCACTGCTTTTTTTCTGGAATAATCTAATGGGATAAGAATGGAGTCTAACAAATTAAATAAAGGACTGAACTCATTGCTCGCTTAATACTTTAAGTCTTGCTTGTAACATGGAAGCTTGTGTGAGAGAATGACTAATGGCATATCCCACGAGGGAGCTCCAATAGAGATGCTTCAGGAGATTAAATGATTTAGCCTAGTACCCCTGAAAACTATATTTTAAAGGGGCAGAAGTTTAATCACTGGAATGCTAGTTCCTTCAATAAAATTACATTTTAATTAAAGTGTCTCATTCACAATGCTACAGCTAAGGGTATACCAGCAATTTCTTAATAAAATGCTATCTTTAAGGGGTTATAACTTCAAAAGTTGATGTCCAGGTTTTTGCCTGCTGGGATAATTGACCTGACCTCCTGAAGATATCTTTGATAACAGGACTCCATGCACTTTATGTCAATAACTTTGATTCAAAGCTCTAGCTGTTCCGCCATATTCAGAAGAGACAGGATTCAGATCTCAACCGCTTGGTATAAATCAGCAACAACTCCATAGAGTTAATGTAGTTGCAACAGCTTAAAGTGAGTACAACTGATGGAAGAGCTGTGCAGAAAGATTTCTCCCCAAAGGGTAGTATAATGTTTAAAAATAAAAAAGTCTGGCAAAAATAATAATCAATAAATGTTCATGACTAAGGACAGCAGAAAAAAATATGCAAGTCAGCTTTGCTGCAGCACTAGTAGAACAGCTACACATATGCTGCCTGAATGTCATTTTGATTCAGGATAGTGTTTGGGGAAAATAAAGGATTTTTGAGCCAGCAAATACTAATTCAGTAAATAATAGCTTGTTAATTTAAAATGCTTTTAACTGATGCTGTTAAAGAAGCACACTGTGGCAACATTATTTAAAAGGCCATTTTGGTAGGTTTTATTGCCCACAATACAACCATCTTGGACATTTTCTGTTGTTGTTGGCATGCTTAGAAGACATTGCAATGCATGACCAGCCAGGTCAATTCCGATGCTCAGCTACACACTGCATACTGCTGAAGCAGAGTATTAGAAGCCCTGTCATTTCACTGGTTTTGAAATCTTAGGCGTCACATCACAATTATGATAGTGATTATAATTTTTAAAACAAGTTAAGGGCGCAAAGTACCAAAATCCTACTAAAGTTCAACTACTTTAAAAGCTAACATACTGTGCACTGCAAATGTAACTATTTCAGATGCCAAAAGTATATATTCCTATCATTCAGTTCAGGACCTGTTTTTTTGTTCCAGAAAAAAAAAATGTATTACAGACTTAATCCATTTAGGCTTCCGGGAAGCTAAACACAAACCTGCTTTGGAACCATATGATCACAAGAGCAAGACTGCTGAGTGGGAAATGTCTCCCACCTTGTCATGTCGAGATTTTTCTAAGGGAGTTACTTAAATGTTACTATTGGGTATTCCAGGGAAAGCTCTTTAGGATCCTATTTGAATGTCAAACAGATAGATACTTTATAATTGGGGTCATTAAGAAGTTACAGGATTTCTGGTGTTATTCAATACAAACATACAATCATTTAGGGAAAATTCTAGGTTTATGAAATAGAGGTGGCACTGATGAGGAAAACCAACCTTATTACAATCATCTCCTTAAATATTTTCTAAAATTTATTTTCAGGAGACAGCCAAATGCGACTATACAGCTGTTCAGTTCAACTATCTATAAGCTATCTTTCTATAGACAGACTAGAACGTAATATATAGGTTGGACAAGCAGTGGTAACTGCCCAAACCATAACCATTTCAGTCACTGATTTACATATTGTTAGTCAGTTCACAAAACAACCTGCCCTTTCCTGAGTCTATCCATCGCTTATACATACTGATTAGAAATTTAATATTTACAGACATTCATGTTTGGAAAGTCCCTCGAAGGCAGAGACGTGTTAGCAGTGCAAAGTAACATTCTACTACAAGTACATATAAGGAAAGTAACAATAGATCTGCTTTTATTATTGATGAATTATGAGGGGAACATGCAAATGCATTGCATATATGGACTATGTAATTACTAATTAATTCATTAACTTTGTGATTCCAACTAAATTACAAAACTAGAATTATATACAAAGAGGACTGGTTTTGTTGTTCTTTGTGCATATCCTGTGAAACTATTTTGACAGTCAGACAAAAGGTCACGACAACATTTTCAGAGTCAGGCTGACAAAGTTACATGCATGTGCTTTAATCTTCCAAACATGACTCATCTATGCTTTCGCGTAATCTAGTTGCCTCTACCAGGAACTAGATATTAAGGTGAAATGTTTCAGTCTGCACTGGGGCCAAACACAAAATATAAACCAAATAAATTACTGGCAAATGGAAACCTCACTTTTCCAATCAATGTTAAACGAGATTTTAAAATACTAGAGAGATCAAAGCAGAGTAAAAACAACTTAAAACTGTTTTTGTGGTCCAGTTCTTACCGTTACGGTTAGTGCTGTAACAGGTGGGATGCTAAATGTTGGATCGTTGCGTTTTTCTTGATAAACAACTTGATACAGAGATATAACACCATTAGGGGAGACTGGCTGGGTCCAGTTCAACTGTACAGAGTACGCACTTGTTGCTTGTGCTGAAGGGGCTCCCATGCCCCATGGGGAAGCCTCTAGAGTTTGTGTTGAAGCCCACAGGCTGTCCACTGACCCCACAGCATTTTGGGCTCTGACACGGTATTCATATAGGGTAAAAGGCTGTAGAGCATCAGATGCATCAATAAATTCCAAAGCTCCTTCAGCCCAGATGAACAAAAGCAGCTCTTCTTGACTGCCCACAGGACGTCTGAAATGAAATCAAAGGCAATGTGTTCAAAACTGAAAATAACTTGAACAGTCCCATGGTAGTAGATCCTGAAGTTCTAAGTTCAACCTGTACCTCAGAAAAGTACAGAACTGATTTCTGTGCATTACACACACACAAGGAACTGCCTACCTGTGTTTGCATCTTAAATGTATTTCCCTGAACTTGTGTTAGGTGCTGAGTAGTGAAGAGGAGATTTCTGAGGCAATCATTTAATTATTCTGCTTTATCTAGAAGAATACTCTAAAACATGTCAAACAAGTGTGCTGTTACAGTCCACAGTAGCAGAGTAGCAATACAATACTATATTGTCCTTTTAGGATAGAACACATCAGACTTTCAGAATTTTAAATCCAGATGTAGTTGTAAATAATGACTTGAATTGCAATATGTGTGAAGGTTTTCAACATTTCTGAAAATCAAACTATTTATGAAGGTACTCACCTCAAAATCCCTCATTAATGGAAAACTTATGATGAATTTACTTCAGAAAAATGTTACCTGGTGAACAAGCGATAAATATTCTATCCTGCCTTCAAAACCAAAGCTGTGCACTTTCTAATACTGATTTGCTCACAATAAGTATCCTATTTGTTCTTGTGAATGGAATAAGTAATCCCTTGTGCATAAACTTAGCAGAATTTGCAGCTCCACCAGAGAAAACAGAGTAAAATACCACAAGTGGTACTTTCTATAATAAACTAAATATTTTTCCCTGTGCTCTTTTTGTTTAAAAATGCAAACTGAAGACATATGAAGAAAATTCACTGTACACACTCTTGGCACACTGGGTATATATTTTTGTACATATGTGTATATATCTGTATGCATACATCCATCCACACACATATATATACATATATGCATTTGTATAGCATTTCTACTACAGATCTGCTTGTGTTGGACCTGGTGATATTCTGAGTATCAAGAGAAGATTACAGATGATCCTCAGCCCCTTTCTAATATGTCCCCTTCTAGTATATCATTTACAACAGTTGTAATAAGGCAAGCACTCGTTTTCAAAGCAGAGTTATCAAATAAATTCTTTCACTTGGCATAAAAAATGTTTGTGTGAAATTAAGTTGGTTACATTTAAACACTGTGATAAATCTCAATGATGGTTGTGCTGTACTGAACATGAATTTAAGTATTTCCCCTACTCTTCACAGGAACCTTGGACTTTGCAGAATGTAAAAGCACTTTCACCCTCCATGCCAACAACAAAAAACAAATTACATTATCTGCCACTTTTATTGCAAGTAGGGCAAATTTGCAGAAGTAAAATTGGTTTGTCTTACTATTGGTTGTCATCATCGCTACACACACACAGAAGCTGAAGAACACTTCTTTGGCAAGAGAAAATCTGTATTTCACAGAATCCTGTTGGATATTGTCTTGTTAGATCACCCAAGAATTTCTTTAAAAATACAAGATGCAACAAGCTTTAAAAACCAATACTCTTAGCTGCTTGAAATAATATATACTTAGGTATTTACATACAAATATGAAGAATATAATGAATGTGTGTGTGTACACACCTATTTATTCATCCTTTGTGTATATGCTTATATAAGGCATGCATGAATACATTATTGTCTTATATGAAGTTAAGAATTTTTGCTAAACTCTAAGATAAGCAGGTTGTATGGACAGTTTAGTTTGAAAAGGATAAAGTGTGATTTAAAGAAACAAAAAAAAAAAAGAGAGAGTTTTGAGTTACAATGTGCCTAGTGTAGTAAAACAGGCAAATTATAAGATATGTTGATACCGAGAATCGGTTGGCAAAACTGGGTGAAGAATGGCAGGTAGAATAGGCAAGAAAGATTCCCTAGCAATTCTCTCTCTTGCAAAAATATGTCTGGAAGAGTTGGGGTACAAAACGTCCCATTGATTCCAAAATTCTATCAGCTATTTTTAAGACATGTCCTCATGCTCTACTATAAAGGCAAATCAAGTCTTACGCAGAACTTTCCCTTAGATGCTTTCACTGACTTTATGTAAAATTCTGAAAGGTGAATCACTACTATGTCTTTCTCCTGCACCTAAAAAATTGTTTTTTCCCTGTGTACTCAAAAATGTGCCTAAAAAACATCTCTGTAGATAAAAGAAAACAGATTATATTTTAGTGTGGTAAAGTCCCATTTAATGATTCTTGTCTGATCAAACATTTTGGCATTTAAATAAGTACACAAATTTGTGTTTTATACATTTTTGAAACTCTGTGACGACCAGTTTTTTCACTCTGAAAGATCAAGTATGCCACCGAGTGTAAGATCATCCACAAGCAAAGCTGTACAATGTAGTCTGGTTAAGTATTTAGATCTTATTACTGCTGAATATTTAATGAATGAAACTTATGGTTAGGTAAATGGTTCCATCTGTAGCGCTAAAAACCTGAATATCTTCATGTATGAATAAACTTTGAACAGAAGTGGTTGAACAGTCTGTAATCATTTCAGTCGTCTTAAGATTTAAGATTCAACTGCTCATTTAACTGGAAGTGTTTCTTATGTACAATGAGCTGCAAAGGAGAATAACATTTCCAGGAGCTGGAAGTTGTCTCTTAATCTGCATAGTCTGATTTGCTGCTTACATTCATGTTACAGATGCTCAGATACAGTTATTTTTATAAGGGCAAATTCTCCCTGCCCCACTGCCAATCTGAGCCAGATGACATGAAGAGGAGAATATAATCTTCTTTGTGACAGATAACTATAGATCTGTATGCAGACGACTGCAGCAGCACTAACTGCAACACTCACTCCTCGGCTTTCTTATGTGGAAGGAGACTCAGTGAATCCCCGAGGTCTTGCAGGTCAACTCAGAGTTATTCTACACATGTTTACCTTTCACCAGGCAACAAAAAAACATGTTTTGGAAGTGCCTGCTGTTTTCTGTACCAGAGCAGTAGTGATTTATTTCTAGAAACACTAAGAAGTCCTGGGGTAAAATTCAAATAATTGGGGAATCGCACTGTTAAATGCGGGGGAATAATACAACATCGGCAATGCTGCCCCTCTGCAGTTTCACATTCAGTTAAACAAAGCAGCCTCACTTGCCATTTGGATTTGGCAAATCTATACTAATGTACCTTGTATATATATATGTATAAAAATATATAAATTTTTTACAGGTTTTGATGTCAAAATGTGAACAAAAGGAATCTGAGATTATTACGTGAAATATGCTAGTTTAGATTAGGTATTATATCAATTCCAGGTATAAATAAAACCCTTCAGGAGATCTTATACTCAATGACATGCATCTATAAGAATTCTTTTATTAAGCCATCTACTAATACATGTTCCTTGGAAGCTGTCTTTGGCGCACTTCACGGCTAAGGGCATAAGGGTAAGCAATAAATTAATTATAAAGAGTCAGTCTAGAAGCCTCTACGCTGCAAGTCATAACAGTCAACAGCAACTGAGACATGTCCTCTGTCTTAAATTGCCTGTTGATTTTTTTGCTAGATTTTCACCATCAGGACTGCTCAGCTAATGAGAGCTACATTACAAACTGACATATGTGTACTAAACAGTATGATCTTACTGAACTTACTTAGACACTTTGACAGAAATTCAGACACTCCCTTAAGCAAGATGTGAACCAAAATGCTTATAATTTTACCAGCAACATTTCTTTCAGAGTCATCTTATGTGCATCCTACACAGTGCATGCTGGTGTTCAACAAAGAGCAGTTCCATTAGCTGATGTGACCTATATCTTATTAAAATACAGCAAGAAATATTTCCATAATATTATTTTTCCAGACTAGCAATTTCTGTGGTTGTCACAGGGATGTTACATAATGATGAATGGAAAGAGAAGTAGATGGCTTGGTTGTCTCGTGAACCAGATCTTTTCTCATTCACAATCTCTTCTAAGTTGTGTTCCTTGCCAGAAAAGTTTAAAAGCTTAAGATCTGTGTTTTAAACTGCTATATGAATCAAAAATAAAATGTCACCATCTCTATTCTCATAAACTAACATTAAGTTTTTGTTTTCTAACAAACGAGCTGCAAACTTGCAAGTGCTTTATGATTCTAGAGTAAAGAACGAGCCCTGCCATTTTAATGCAAAAATCTGCACACACACTTGCTCCCCAAGCATGCCAGGTTTTGAGTTAAATGAATTTATTTTGGTGGTGATGCAGTAAGGAAGAGGCACATGATGAAGAAGAAATTACATGCCATAACCTCCCATAGAAATACTGCAGTCTTGCTGCTATAACAATGTAAGGCTATGTGTGGCTACAAAATGAAAAAGAACTATGTGCTTACATCCCATTTCTGATTTTTTTGCAGCTATCTGAGAAAGATTTGATATTGTTGTTGTCTAAGCACATTTAAACTTCAGCTGAAATAACTGCCAAGTGATTCATGCCTATGTAGGTGAATATAACGATTGTATCTGGAGCCCCAGTGCGCCATTTTCATTTCACTTTAAATAAAAAACAAAATGTATCTATGTCAGTCAGTGCCCTTCTGCTGTACTCAGAGGTATCAAACAGGCTACAATTATGATTGTGAAGTGATTGTGTCACATTGGAGGAAGGTTTATTGCTTTTGAGTCTGCTAGGCAGTAACACATTCTGTTTCATATTACTCTTTATATCATTGTTTGGCTGTGACTAGAATAATCAAATGCCATCAAATGCTGTCAAATTCAATTTACAGTATTTTTCACTGAAGCAGGCTTTCTGCATTATATTTCCTGTTTTCCCTTTCTATGGTTGCCATGGAATAGCAGGAGTAATCATCAGCTTTATTTACAAAATGAGCAGAGTGAAGATATGTCTTGGGCTATAACATACACTTTATTCCTCTTTATACAGGTGAGGGACTTGGCGTTTTTTTGATCAGTCAATTAAAAAAAAAAAAAAGGGCAAACAAAAGGATACTTCAAGAGAGCATGTGTTTAAGGCAAAAGTGAATTTATATTAATTACCCCTGCTGATTCCAAAAGCTAATTTGATTCCCTGTCTTCTCAGTCACAGCTCTAATACAATAAAATGCCCCAAACTCTTTGTAGGAAGCTAGGTCCAGCGCAGCATATATTTGCCACACATATTTAGAGTGGGGAAAACCAGGAACTTCAGAGTTTAGATTCTTCTCCATTACATGGTTTGAGTTTTATATTCTCTGCTTTTCTGAGGCTATTCAAGAAGGTCCCTTCAGCAAGCTTTTAAAACAGGGTCGATGTGCACAGCACACACCAGCACTCTGCTATTTTGATATTTCCCTAAACACAGTTACCTATATAGAAGAATCCTCATGTAGAGGTTATGAAGATCCTCATAAGGGGTGAGGCTGTGTCAGTCAGCCACCTAGACAGAGCAACTGGATACAAACACCAAGGAACATTAATAGATGCTCTGTAATCACACTCCAAATTACTTACAAAAAAAGAGACATAATTTATCTTGGAAAACTGATCTGTGTTAGGAACCTAGATACCTCTCTTTTTTTGCTTTTAAAAACCTCAGAAATTATGAATTACTCCTATTTCCATTCCAAAATTCTCAGCCATCTATCGGAGAGGACTGAAGAATGTACTTAGTGATCTGCGTAAACACAGTGAGAGCATCTATCTTAAAATTTTTATCTGTCCCGTTGAATTTTTAAAAATGTATTTTCACCTGCTTTTTGCCATTTCTAGATCAGAAAGATGATTCTTGTCTCAGATCTTATTCTCAGCTTGTCCAGATCAGCATCTTACCTTAGTGTTTGAAAGTTAACATACATTTTACCATATACTTCTACACATTTTTTTCACCTCTTAGTGTACCAAGGAATAAGGAAATGAACAGTTCAGTGAGATTAAGGATCTGAGGCAATAAAAGCATTTACCTGTGAATAAAGTAGTTAGTAATGATGCCATTTGGTTTCTTAGGTGGTGCCCATTTCACTTCAATGAGTGCAGATCCCATTGCTTTTATGACAGGTGGGCTCAATTCTCTAGGAGGTGCTTCAGCAGTTCTTGAATATGTCTGACCACCCACTCCACATCCACCTACAAAACCAGAAGTTTGTTTAGTAATGAGACCTTCTTCCTCAACAAAAAATACAATAAAAGCAAATGAATGTCAAGTAAAGAAACTGCTGATGAAATAGTGTCTCATTTCATTATTAAATACTCATTTAAGCTACTACATCTCCATTATTTAATTGTTCCTGATTTTCACCAGAGCAAGTGAGGAGAGAATTGGTTCTAAAGTGTCATTTTAGAAAGACTTATTTCAACAGGAATTTGAACATTTCCACTAAAGTCAATGAATTTTGTAATACTTGGGCTCTTCTCTCCTCTCTTTATGATTACCACTTCTGGTTGATGAACATTTACAGAACTAATTTTGTTCTATATGTGCATTTTCAAAAATTGTTAAGCTATTTCTGAAAAGCTTTTAATATAATGACACATATTACCTAAAATACATTTTAAAAATCTCCATTTAAAATATTCATGATATAATATGGAGAAATATTTAATGCTTCATCAAATGCTAGGCCCTTTTTTTCCTAGGTAAATATTTGACTCCAATGTAGAAATAAGATTTTATCTGGTTTACTGAATTGAATCTATCTGGAAAATCTCTATTCCCTTCCAGTCACAGAGGAGAGTCTTTTAAAATTACCTTACCATTTTGGCATGCTTGTATTCTTATCTCATACAGGGTGTAGGGATCTAGGCCATCGACAAAAGCAAAATGAGCACGTCCTACTGGCTTTACCAGTAGAGTGGGACTGCTTGCGTTTAGTAAGATGTTGTATTCCAAAGGCACATTGACAATGAATATCCCTGTTGTGAAGCAGAGAAGAACCAGTGATTATCTGAAATAGTAACAACAGTGCAGGACAACTTCAAAGAGGCATTCATCATATGCAATTTTAAATGTAAACCCCCTCTGGAGTTTTTTCCTACTGCCTCTTTTGGAAACTACAACCATTTAAATATAAACTGAAACAGGTTAATCTGCAGATCACAATTCGAAGACAGACACTACAGTTGTTAGTTACAAATCAAACTTCAATTCAGTCAATGCCTCTGTTGCAATTGCTACTTCTGAGAAGAGTGACCTTATGATTGCGAACCAGGCAGCTTTTATTTATTTTGGAGGGACAACAGTTACCAAGAACTGCTGTTTGAATATAGAGTCATATGATCAAAAAAGTGAATTGCCACCATTCAGCAAATTATCCCTTTTTAGCCCAGCAGCAGTAGCTGAGTGTAGGTTCTTAGCCTGCTTTACCAGTAAAGTACAATACACTAGATTGAACCAAGAAACATATTATTTCAACTGATATAAAACCAAACAGTTTAGTTTTTGTTGAAGACAACATCCTCAATTTTTACTATTTTGTTTTAGCTCAAACCTTTTCCCTATCTCATGCTGTCAAGTCCTAATTTTCCAGTTCTGTTGAGAAGGTTCCTGGATTTTTCTCTTTCTCTCTCTTTTTTTTTTTTTCCTTTGATTTGTTTGCTTGTTTTATTCTTTGGTGGTGGTGTTTTTGTTTTGGTGGACTTTCGTTGGTTTGGTTTAGTTTCGTAATTAGGAACTGGGCTGCAGGCTTTTTATGTTTTTGTCTGCTATGTACTGTTCTATGCAGACAGCATCAATTTCATAGAACCATGAGAATAATCAAAGAAGAGCATCTGTTAAGTGTGTTTCCTTTACTCTGCAGTCATGTAAGGCACAGTCTTAAGAAAGAACAAAGTACAAAGTAGACAAAGCATCTTTTTGAAATGCATACATTTCTCTTTCAACATAATATCTATTTCAGATGTCACAGAGATGTCTTTGTGATTGCACCAAGAACCAGATGTCTATGAGCAGTTCTGAGAAGTGTCCAGATCTTGAGAATCCTTCCCTTCCTAGCTTTGGAAAACAACTCCATTATTTCTCGTAATTGTGGTCTTGGTCCTTTTCTGATAAAGTATCGACATTGATGCTATTACCCTGAAGCTACAAAGAGCACTTTTTTCCACTGTAGTGCATCTTTCAGGTGGATTTTTTTAAGCTAAGTGAAAATGAAAATCAACTATAAAAAAATTACAAGAAATCAGAGAGATTTCAAGTTTCTTTGTGGTACTATAAACAACTGATGTACTTTGGAAGATCAGAAAAATCTTTCAAATACCAAGCTTTTACAATTCTCAGAAGAAAAAGAGGACATAAAAATCCAAAAGAAGTAAGATGTTGCTGTCTCACTAGATGTTAGACAAAGGAAATGCCATTACACTAAAAAGCTGAAAAAACAACCCTGAAGTGGAGGCATGACTTCAATCGTATTCAACTGCTCAGCTCACAGGAAGAAAAAAGGTGCTGATATTAGTCATTGGAAGAGGTAAAGGGAGAAGGATATAGAAAGTGCAAAAATCCAACTGTAAAATATTCCTTTTTCAGTGTAAAAGTTTCAAGGAAAATGCCAAGATCTAATCATTACGAATGGAATAACAGAAATACAACTTTTAAAGTTGTGCTGAGTAAAGTTGTTACAGAGTAAACCTCTGAGAGGTGATCTTGAAGTAGATGGCTTCTGCAATGAAGAAAATTCTTTTCGTCTGTGATATATGGAAGATGAAATGCTCAGGAAGAGTGCACTTGAGTGTGCATTGTGTAATTATACCAGTAATTAAAGATATATTATTACAGCTAAACTAACTTTTTTTCCCTATAGTTGGAGTGCCTGTAAAGAACAAAAGAGAAGATCTGAAAGTAAGAGCTTGAAACGGTAGATAGCACATCAAATAGAAACCTTTTTTTTTAATCTCACAGTTAAGGTCCCCTTCTTCAGTCCTGACAACAGACCAGATATTTCAGCCAGAAAAACTCCCTGCCTTATGCAAGCGACATATAATTCACTTCTGTGCATCTAATCAGGGCATTTATTCTAGGCAAAATTCACCAGAAACCTTTGAAATTGGAACTGTTCAGAATGCTTGATTTCCCAAGGAAGATTAAATACAAACAAGGCCAGCTGAATCTAGACATCAATATGCAGTAAAGGACACTTATTTAAAAATAATTAACCTATCCATGTCCAACATTCTGTCCATACCTCAGCAGAAATGCTAAAAAAAACCCCAAACAAACAAAACCCTAAACCTTTAAATTCTTCCAAATGCTGCAATAAATTAGGAATTATATCAATAATAAATATGCTCAGGAGAAAGAAATATCCTCAAGAAGTGAACGTGATTGTAAATAAAACCAAGTAAACATACTGAAAAATTCCAATATCTAATGGAAATCTTTCTACAATTTGACAAAATTCATTAAATGCTAAGTTCAAAGGATCACTTTATAAGCAGAAAATAAAAATATATATCCTCATACAACATAGGAACTTGGAAAAAAAGCTTTTTCTTCCAGAATAGCCTTCAGCATCTGTGGCCAGTCTGAAACTACTACCTTGTGTGCTTTGATGACTGAAGGAAACGAAATGGGCATATTTGTTAAAGTCAGCTGGGAAACCACACGACTTGGTTAGTTCCAGAGTTCATAAATTTATGTCAGAATAAAAGGAACCATAAAAGCACAAGTGAACCAATTTACCCTAAGTGCAAATGGCAGTTTTGTTATTTGGTGTCAAAGTTACCATGAGCACAATGACAACCTGCCATAACACATTTTCATGTTCACTAAAGAACAAGGATTTAGTTGGTTAATATTCCCGGCAATACTCTTTTTCATAATTTACAACAACTAGATGCTGATAGGTTATTTAACATTTATGAAGTTAAGATGTAATCAGAAAAACCCTGATTATCTTTACAAATAAAAAAGTTAAATTATTCCACTTTTTTTTCTCTGAGACTTCATTTCACAGCAGGTGCACATTTTGCAATGGGACAAGTCAATCAAACTAAACCTTATTTTTTTGTGGGCATATTTGGATAACATTTAATGGACAATTCTGTGCAAAATTCTACAAATTAGGTTTGATGGCTCTGTGTATTTCAAAAGTAGGGTAGCTCAAAAATAGAATTTGCAACACAAGATGCTTAAAACTTGGGGGGAAGAGCCATAGCCTATTCTGCAGACTCGTCACCAAAAATCTGTTTGCAGTCAACTGCTGAAAAATTGTTTAATAAGTTAAACCCAATCACAACTGATGTAAAATAGTTGAACTGTTTTGCTTATAGTAAACAAATACTAAAATAAGAATGTCATATCTTTTATTCTAAAACAAGTTAGAGCAAAATTATATTTTAATATTTAACTTCACAAAATAAATCAATCTATTTGGCTTCCTGAGATTAGGTATTTACATGAAGCTTCAAATATCCAGATATCTAATTCTGATTGTATGAAGTATTTCCAACCACATTCTGAAGACAGTAACAACAGGAGACGCTGACTGCTTTAAAGATGCAGAACTTTGGATGCTGAGCTTGAAAACCTTCTCCTACAGTGATTTGGAGCAAATAATAATTTACATGAGAAAAAAAAAAAAGAGGAAATGTAACACTAGCTTAGCAAAAGTCCAAACAATTTGTTAGGACACCATAAAGGAGAAACTATGTTGGCTGGGGAAGTTAAGAAACAAACAAATGTAATTCAAATACCAAATTTGATCCCAAGAATAAAGAAGAAATGTGGACATATTACACAATTTTCGTTCTAATTGACAAGCAAACCTAGAGGTAGATAGAGTGTTACAACATGATGAAAGAAAACATTTTCATCCAGATGATCACTAACATACAAAGCAAGTAACCTAGGAGGAGAGGACAGGATCCTCCTTTGAGCATGTTCAGCTTTCAGGTTATCACCAGCAGTGGCTGAAGACATCTAAAAGAATCAGGCCCCCAGTGAGGACTAGCAGGGTTTTCAATGAGTTGAAATGCAGAATGGCTACCTGCCGACCTATCAATAACATTCATGGATATGCGTTAGGAGAATTATGTGGCTGGGTTTTTACCATTCAGCTTTTCTCCTTCTATCCATGGCACTAATATTTGTTTCACAATAATTGTAACATATCCTTCTGTAGTGTATCAGTGAAATGTACCGTACCTTTGAGGTCTGTGCACTGAGGCAGTGCAACACAAGATAATGGGATACCTATTTCAGCAAATAAAGTCCTATTTTCCATAGTGAGTGAGGTGTGTCAAATATTTTTTTCTGAATCCATCACTTTAACTGCTACTCGGCCACCTTGCTATTTAGCTAAGCCAGGAGTTTAGAAATGCTGCATATCTATAAAGTCATAAGATTTAGATACATTACAGATGTTGAAACATTATAATTAAAGCCATTCAAAAGGAAGGTACGTGTAATATGATGCCTGTAGTTAATCCTGTGGGTGATTACTTGATCCAAATTTATTATAGCACATAAGAAGATAGAATGCCAAAGCATACTTGATATCCACAGACAGGAAGACACTATGACCAATCACCCTCTCATCAAAACTTGGTTAATGAAAAGCACTTCTATTTTTTTTTTTTTTCATGGAGACGACACCAATTAAAACAACTGTCTTGTCCAAGAGCAACTGCCAAGCCTGACAATCCGTATAACAAACACTGCACTCTGGGTTTATGAGGGAAACCTGTATTATTTCAGTGTAGCATATGGTGAAACAAGGGTTCATACACAGAGTAAAATAGATCAGAAAACAAAAAAAAGTTACTCCATGCACAATAACGTAAAAAAGGATAAAAAGTTGCAGACTATTTAGGCTAATCCTACCAAGATGAGGCTGTATGTGGCCCCAGACATCTGCATGCATAGGACCTCTTAATGGGCTGTATGCCATTCCAGAAGATCAGAACCTTCCAACCAAAACCTCCTCACAGTCTTCCACTTGGGAAAAAAAACACACAGTAGGAGCACAAAGGTCTCAGAATGAGCATGAAGTAGGATTATGAAGGGTCACACAGGGTTTCTTTCAGTAGCACTTAGTAACATTTCTCTGTTGCTAGTACTCCCCATTCCTGTAAGATCAGCTAGTGGCCCTGAGGTGCTATAATAAGAGGAACAGCATGTTTTGCTTTCCTGTCTGCCCAACAGAGTTAGTGTATTAAAACCAATCCCTTATTCATACTTAAAAACTTAAACAATTGGCCCCAAAATGAGAAGACAGAGAAGAGGAGACTCAGTCATCAAATATCCAGAAAAGTGAGATAAGTGTTCAAGGAGCACCCCAGTACCTGGGCAGAAGGACATGTGCCTCTCCCTGACTGAGGAGAACTGATACAGCCATGTGAACACATCAACCCTGCATCCTCCACAAAGCCATAATGTCCAGCTTCTTCCTCACCCCTCTGATTATGTAGTTTTAGGGATACATGAACCTTTATATGTACAATTCTAACTGCAACTTAACCAAATGTACTACTTAAAGCCTGGTTCTCCTATCAGACTTGTCACCTACTGTAAGAGGAATTAGAGCAGCTGGAAAAGAAAAGGTCTGGAACAAGGACAAGCTTTTCTGGGAAACACCCCACTCTTCACAAGCCTACACTATTCCAGTATATTCATATGTTTTAAATCTATGTATAATGTTGTTGAATATTTTGTACCTGAAATTATATTTATTATCGAAACTATAATACAGCATGAGTCACTTTCCAATAAAACCAGCTGTAGATTATATGCCATTGGAATTCACCTGCCTTCTGCTGGGTTCTAAATCCTTTCAGGCAGCAGGGGGAAAAGTTTAATTTAAGATTTTAATCTTTTTCATATATTATAGCATTTCTATAATGGATTTTGTGCTTCTGAAAACTAAAAGATTGACAGCTGAAGGTATTATAGATTTATTAATCATTGCTTAAATGGGTAGGGTGAACACTGCTAAGCACTGCCACAATACTTGCAATCCCAGCCTTGAAGGCAAACCACTTTTTCTAGGTGACTTTATTTTTAATGACAATTGACTCTACTGTGACTGCTATGCAAGGAAATAACATCTTAAATAATTAGAAAGAGGAGACATCAAAAACTTTCCTGAGATCATTGATAAAACACACATGGTTATTATTGCAAGATGCAAGCATCTGAAGTTTATTAAAAAAATTACCTAATTTCTACTGAAAAAAACAATATCTGGAAACTGGGAAACACCTTGCTGGAGATGAACTGCACTAGACAGAAAATTGTTCATTTACAATGCTCTCATCCCACAATAACTACTGCATATAATTTTTATAACATCAGTAAAGTACACCAATTGCTTAAGCTATGATCTGTATTAATGAAAGAGAGCACGGTCTCTCATACAAAAATACGTTATTATTCAATTATTCCTTCATGGTCTACCTCTGTAGCAGGCCAAGACAGCCAGAAGACTGACAAGAGGAAAAATATTTCTCGGCTTTTGCTGACCCACCCACCAAATAACACTGTGGTGCTCTGATAAATAAAAATTATTCAATCAGGTCAAAGCTAGCACAGGATCTCTGTGTCACACTCTTACACCTTTTGTTAAAGGAGTTCAGCATTGCATACCTGAGGGAAAAATGGACATTTTAATTGCCAGGATGGCTATCAAGACATCATCAACCCAAAAGGTTGGCAGATTTCCCTGTTGATAGCTCAGGTTAGTCAGAACTGAACGGAAAACTTATTTTCAGTGTAATTTTTGTATTGTTTTGTTGTTGTGGTGGTTTGTTTTGGTTTTTTCCTAAATACTTGCACTCAATAATAGTTTACAAGATCAAACTAACATACAGATTTTCGATCAGCTAATCCTCACAATACTTAGGTCAAGTACATAGGTCAATATTATTAAAATAATATGCCTCTAGGAAACAGCAGCTTTAGACACTGGTTATTTAAATCAATGCAAACACTAAAACCAAACATGAAGAATAAAAATATCAGAATGATTCAGCTGCCTGCCTGAATATACTAATTTTTCCATCTTTTCATTTTGCTACAAAGTACTACATATATAATTTTTACCTGGCACGTCCCAAGCTAGAAATATAGAATATGCGTCAATTACTGTGACATTATATGGGACATGAATTTTCTCTGGTGTTCCTACTGGTGTTTGTATAACATATTTATCACTAGCGTTGCTGCCGCCCCAAGTGCTGGCTTCCAGCTGGTAAACATATCTGCGCAAACACAAAAAGATCAGTAGACACTATGGTTAGAAGCTTTACGCATATCAGTAATAGAACATTTCCACTTTCACCAATTTAAAGTGAATAGGCTATACAAAGAGTATTACAAATATTGCATTAGTGAAGATTTTCACTTATAAGTTTTCGTAATGTGAGAAAAGTAACTATTTACTTATAATAATAATTTTAATACTAAAATTCACATTAGCTTACATAACAGAGAGAAGTATTGACTGAAAAAGTGCCAAAGCCAATTTCAGAATGGTCTCTACTAAAAAATCAGCAGCTGCTACTTTTGAGCCAGCATGTTCCATATGCACAGAAGCACTATAAGCCATATTCAGTCCTGTCTGCTGTATAAAGACTTAAATTTTTCTGATATATTCCATGAGGGAAAAATACAACCAATGAGACTGCAACAACCAAACAATGAAAAAAAAAGCCTCCCCCTTTTGAATCAGAATGACCTTTTCTCAGAAAAGTAAAAACAGACAAGTTCTTTGTTAAAGGCTACCGATTTTTCAGTAATCAAGTAATATTGTAAGAGATTTTTCTTTTGTTAAAAGAGTAACTTATATTTTGTATATTTCACAAACACATGTATTTTGAAGATATTTCACATGTTACCAGAGCTCTTTAATGTGTCTTACCTACTGTTAGGCTGCAGGTTAACATCTGTGAAATTCAGGTCTGTACGGCCACCCAGGAAAATCTCTTCTCCATCACGAAATAATCGATACTGAGTAATGAGTCCATTTGGTTTCTTTGGTTCTGTCCAGTAGATTTCCACTTCTGTTGAGCTGACTATGATGTGATGAGGTTTTGGCCATACCCCTATTAATATCATGACACTATTTTAATTTTATGCCAGAAATATAAAGTTTTGATTTTTGGTTTTTTTTTTTTTCCCCCACAGTTTACACTGCTGCTTTCAGCAATGTAATAAAAGCATAAAACATTGCCAGAGACAATGACAACATTTAATACACTTTCTTTATTAATCTTATATCAAATGCAACCAAATAGACAAGGTACAGGTTAATGGAGAACGAGGCCAAAGGCTGCAGCCTTTATATTCCCAGTTGTCTCTGCATATAAAAAATATGCATCTGCTAATTCTAACTTGGGGAAATCATTACAAAAAGAAAGTAGAAATGCAATGCCAGGCAGTCAATATAGAGAGTGTGTTACGATACAAATATTCTAAGAGAGATGAATTTTTTTGTGTAAATTTATAAATGATAACTTGATGATAGTGGGGTTTTGCAGCTTGTTAAACCTTTAGAAAATACAAGCCCATATGACCATTTCTTTGCAGTTCTAAAAGAATGCCTTCTTCCCTTACCATAAGGAGCAGCTTGTAAAGTTTGACCTGAAAACGGTTGGCTATAAGCACAGCCGGCAGATGTGCATGCAGTAAGGATGAAGCTGTAATTAGTGTACGGCTGGAGACCTAGAAAGAACAGAGAGAGTTTAGACTGAGATGTTGACATCTGATATTCCAAGAATTGTATCACTACATAGAAAACTACTGGACTTCAAGTTAACTTTTAGTATTTTTGGCAAACAAAAAAGTATGAGCCATTCTAATTTTACATTTGAATAATACTGAAATGGTGAATTATTGCTAATTTAGATATGTGTCCTCTAGTAGCTTAAAAGACCTAACAAAACAATTCAGATTGAATGTGTGCCTATGCTGCAATAGATCTACGGATGTCCTTCCTATAGACATATCTGAATTAGCTTCAAATCAACTAACTTATGTGGCACTTGCCATGCAGATACAACAGTCGAGATCTCTAGAGAGATTACCATCTGAAAATTTAGCCAGTCTCTGAGGTGTGTTTCATTGGGTTTTTTAACCTATACTTCTGCCTGTATAAAATTGTTAAAAATTAACTGGAAGGCATCTAAACATACTTGGCACAGACATAATTTCCATCATTGTTAATGGTCGTAGAAATTAAAAGGTTTACAGCTGATAAGCATCTGAAAGTGCAATTGCTTAGAGTTTTGGACTCGAAAGCTGAAGAGCCTGTAATGTTTTGAAAATGTATTATAAGTATATTTGCAACAATAAGAAAAGATAATAAAATACTCTCTTAGTTGAACATGAAATCTTCTACTATCTTGCAAACAAGTCAAAAGACAATCTGTGCTTGCTCCCTTCCCAACTTACATTTGTTCAAATTTTTCCCCTGTTTTTTATAAGATTTTACCATAAATGCTATAAAGCAGTTAGAAACAAGACTGACAACCAAGCCCTCTCCATTATAAGATATTAATTTTAGTTACCTGTATTTTTTAAAAAAATTATTTTTTCAGTTCATATCTTCTATGCTGGCCATCCTTGAATGAGACTAAGACAGAATATATTGCTTTGACCTTTCCTTGGAAATTTTCAAACATCCTTGTGCTGTGTGTCAATGCCTTTGGATTTGACATCAAGTTACCTGCAGCTTAAGAATTTGACTTTAGGACTCCTCATAAAACTGTACGTGAAATTTGGTTAAGATACTAAGCTGTCAAAATAGCCATTTCTGCAAACCTATTAAAAGCCTCTTGCAGCTAAATCATTAAACATGCAGACCACTGCGAGCCTGTCTTGAACATCTCAGAGTTCAGCTTTAACCGCTTGATCAGATGCTTCACAGGGCATGCTCCAGCCCAGGTTACAGGGTCTTTGCCAAACTACTCTTGTGGGTATGTCTCGAAGTTGATGTTAAAGATGATATTATCACTCACAGACACTGGAAACCTCTCTCTTGCATTTTTTCAAGGACCTTCTTGTTAACACCTCATAACACATTTTTTAAAAGTTCCTGTTCATGAATGCAATGAGAAGAATTATAAGAAACAAATTATACATAACAAAAAAGTCTGAGAAAATATTAAGAGTGCAAAATTGAACACTCATAAACTAGGAAACCTCAGCATTAGGACACTCTATGACACAAATTGATCCCTTTTGCATACAGGGTCTGTGTCACAGTCCTATAAAAAATTCCCTCCAGCAAGTGGTCTCTGGCCTGTAGGTAATTTGAAAATTTTTGGTAGTGTCCACCCCTAGTGCATATAGTTGCTTTACTAACACCAACCAGCTGAGCATTGCAAGTGGCTTGTTGCAATAACAGAAGAATTAAAAGGAAAAAAAGAAGAAAAAAAAAAATCTCTCGCTCAGAAACAAGATGCAGACACAAAGAGGCAGAGAATCTGAAACCTCCCTGGACCTGACAGCAAGCCGTTTGGGATGTCTGGGACCTGGCTGTCAGAGGACTTGGTGTTATGCAAAATTTCATACATTTGAGTGCAACCCCTGGTGCCTTCAGCTGCAGCTCAGAGAGCTCAGGAATTAGCAATTCAGGCCCCAGGTCTCAGGCAGGGTGTCTGAAAAATAAAGATGACGTAGTTGCGACAAGCTGTGAAAGCTTGAAAGCCTGAAATGTGTCTTCCTTGGTACCGTAGACTGAACAGAAATGAATGCCTTGCAGAGCCAGGACAGAAGCCAGCTGCCTTGATCCAGAGACCATCTCCCCCCTGGGCCATCCCACAGTTCACTCACTGGAACTTTTTAATCCAGCATCTCACAGGATTCAAGAGACCTGCCAGGGTCTGTCCCATCGCACTATCTGTGGAGTGGGGCAGCCTGGGCATAGCCTCAGCCCAGGGACCTCCCTGGGACATGGGGCCGTGGGTGGCCTGGTTTTGGTGTGGCCAATGGCAGGGCAGGGCAGGGCAGGGCTGGAGGGCAGAAGGCTGGGCTGAAATGGGGTGCTGGTCCCCAGGGCAGGGCTGGGGGAAGGCCCCGGGTGAGGCTGGCAGCAGTTCGGCAGAGCTGACGTGAGGGCACACTGCAGCAGTGTGGCGGCCCTGTGTGCTGCCATTTGGCCATCTGCCCAGGACACCGACCCTCTCCATTCTTCCTTCTGGCAGCCAGTGCCACCAACCCATCAGCAATCCACATTCTATTCCTCTGGGCTGGCATCATCCCTGTTTGCGTACCTTGCTGTGCTCCACATTCACACAAACCTTGGGCTTGCACCTCCCTGACTTCTGCCAAACAGAAAGGAAATTTAGCTTTGGGCAGGTACAGAATTAGGCCCCTCTACACTGAGATTGCCAGAAGGAATAAATCTATGGAACCGCAAATGCTGAGGCAGCAGTCCTACGTAAAAGGAGTATTTACTTATTTATTTGCTTTCCCCCCAGAAGAGACACAGTTTGTGGATTGAATGAGACAGTAATCCTATGTATAAAGGATCTGCTACTATGTAATGCAGACTGCTTGTGTGAGAGAGGCTGAATTAGGATTACACAGGTCAATTGAGAAGTATTATACAGGTCAATTTTTAAGTGCTTGGCTTGGTGACCTTAATAACATACTTTTGATGTAACTCATGTGCCTAATCGTAATTACATCAAGAACAATTTGATTCTGTGACAAGAAAAAAGTCTGTGCAAGATCTTTGTTTATAAACAAATCCTTGCTTATAGCCATTATGGAGATATTTTAATTAAACTATATTACAAACAAATGGAGAGAAAGAATAAGCAACAATTATGTGGAAAGGTAAAATAGTGAACAGAAGATAGGCAGGCTGCTTACAAATTGAACAAGACATGAAGGAGAGAAAATAAAGAGATGACTCAGAGGGACAGCCCTGGCTGTAACCTAATCATGAACTAGAGGAGAAGAAAAATCATCTGAACATGCCGTAAAAAAGTAAGAAGGGAGAAAATGACAGTTCCAGACTAGGGAGAGGCAAAGGCATGGAGGAAAGCCAAGTATTTAACATTTCAGGATAGGAAAGATTACTGTGGCAACAAATTACTTGAATTCCCCTAAAGGGAGTCATGTTCACTTTTAAAGGAAACATGCATAATAAAGCAATACTCATTTTCAACTACACTTTAAAGAGAAAAATGGGCATTAAAAAAAGAGCACATGGTTTCGCTAAATTTATTGGTGAAATTCTGGTATCTGAAACCTCTAGTCATACATGGAGCAGTGACTGCAGATTTTTATATAGATTATTAAAGCTTTGCATTAAACACATCATCTTATGTACACTTTGGAAAGCTCTGTGCAAATCTATGTATGTAATTAATAATAAAAATAACAAGATAATCTTGAAACATAAACAGCATTTTGCTTTCCCAATTTCTCTGCTGGATTGTTCACTAGAGGATACTTCTCCCTTTTTGTTTTTGCTTTAATATTTTACCTGTTTATTTATTTATTTATTTGATTTAGGACTATATTTTGTTATGGCAGCATTCATCATTTGCCAAAAGGTTGTGAAACAGTGGTGGGTTTTGGTTTGGTTTGTTTGTGTTTGTTTGTTTGTTTTTGTCGTTGTTGTTTTTGTTTTGGTTTGGGTTTTTTTGTGTGTGTTTTGGTTTTTGTTGGTTTTTGGTTTTTGTTTTTGGTTTTTTTAAGAATGCATTCCCCTATTAGCCAAATCAATTCTTTCTGATACTGTTTGTCTCCATTTGTGGGTATGGCTCCAGCAAGGTCAGTAATTAGCTCCTAGGCTAACACTCCTGGGCTGTACCATGGGAATTTTATTCAGGAGGATGTCAGATTGCTGACCACAGCCTCACACGAGCCCTCCACTCCCAAGAGTTTCCTTTAGATAAATAGCACTAATGATTCAGTACTGCATGGAGATAGAGTTGACCAGTGACAACCTTTTTGTATCCCTTCAGTTTTCACTACCCTGAAATGGAGAATATGTTCAGATGAAAGAATATCAAACCATTCAGTCATAAAGTATCAATTAATATTGTTCCTTTTACTAAAATAGATGTCAACAATCTTGCTTGGCTTTTACCTAAAGATGATCGGTCCTACAAATTCTTGACAAAGCCTCTTACTTGGGATACTATCTTTAGTGTACTAAAAAGGGGGAGCTGAGAAGAATCTTTGCTATAAACCCATCTGCTGCTGCTGAAGATGGCACTCTTAGCTTTCTTTTACAATTCCTCTAATTATTTTCTTCAGTCTTACCCTCTGCCTGGCCCCCACTGCAAAGCATTAGCAGGCCCATTTGTAAAGTAGTAGTAACACAAAGTGAAACAATGCCATAACTGTCATCCAAATTGTTCTGTACAGGGTAGTGGAAGTGTTCAGTAATAAATGATATAAAAAGGTCTTTTATTGACAAGCTGCCATGTGCTGTTTGCATTAGAGAATATGAGAAGATGATGGCTGCTGCCCCTAGGTCCCAGTGGCATTCAACTCAGTGAGATAGCAGAAAATGCTTCAGTTTGCTTAAAGCATTGATAACACCTCTAAATAATTAACTGAGGACTTCCTGTCTTCAATTACTTAATGCTTTTTTTAACATCTTGAGAGGATTATAAGCAATTTATGGATTTCACATGATGAGCACATTCACCGCTATTCCCACAAAGCATTTGTGGGATCATGTTTCCAAAGCTTTGATGTAATTAAAAATAAGCAGCAAGACAATGGTGCAGTGGCAAGGTGCTAGCCTTCTCGTCTATTATTTGCAAGACCCTAGATTCAAAGTCTCAAGAAATACTAATGCTACAGCTTCATTAATGTTCAACTGTTGCTCAGGGAAAAAACACAGTTAAAAAAAAATATTAAAAAAAAAAAAAAAAAGAAAAAAGCAAGATAAGAAAATGAAAACATACATCCACAGGGAATAAGATGACAGTTCAAACATCTGAGAGTACGTATGAAATAAATTTGATTGTTTTATCTTATTCTTTTAATTTAGAGGGCAATAATTATCCACATTGCTAAATCAGTGTCAAGAATTACATGTTATTACCCAAGGAAGGTCCTGCATAAAACAGCACAAGATTTGATTATGACTGTTAGGAGGAACGATCACTTATTTCACTCCTGGCCTAACATGGCAGCATTGGGCAGTGGCTTAACAGAACAGGCACACAAAAGGGAAAAAAAAGATCCTTGTTTCTCAGAGAGTAATTTCATTTTCTCACCTTTCCAAGTAGTAAGAAAAATATTATTGTATGCATTAAACTCTCAGTTACTCTGGAGGTGCAACTGCCTTTTGGGAAGGAAGTGGGAGCATGAGAAGTACTTTTCAAATGGGTTTGATAAATCATTCCTTGTTAGTTAGGTGTTCTTTACAGTAGAAACTTAAAACAGCAATTCTAGATCATGTGCCACCAGCTGGCATACTCTAGCTAATATCTCATGTCCAGAAGCACTGAATATGGAGACAGGCATAATATACAGTTGATGAATTTCACACTTGAGCATGATATTGTCGAAGAGGAACAGCAATCCTTTACTCCTCTGTGAGTGACTACAGCAAGGACAAACTCTTTTAAAGCACTAAGAGATCTACTCCAGCTCAGGGCTCATGCTTGGAGGGGTGGTTGAGAGTGCCATATATGCTGTGTAGGTTTTATGTGCCCTAAGTCAACTTACACTCTTTGGGAGGCTGTCAGATGTCATGTACATCAAAAGAATCTCTACATTTCCTACTCAGGTGAAAAAAAAATAGAAAATAAAAAGAAAAGTATTTCTGAAAAACATAAATACAAGAATTTGATGAGCATCCTGAGGTCAAAAAGTGAAAAAGATATCCCAGAATGCTTATGTTCCCATTTGGTGTTCAATAGAAACATTTCTAAAAGTAATTTTGCTTCAATGTAACATCCAAATATAACTAAAAATTGAATACGTGAAAATAATACATTTGAGGTCTGAGTTAAATCTTCCCCCACAATCCCTTGAGTAAAGTTTCTTTCAGATATACACACACTAGTGAAATTTTACCAAGTATTTAGAAAAAGGCTACAAGCATTATATGAGATTATAAACAGAATCCAGAAACAGTATTCCCTGAAAATAAAACAGTTTCAGAACAAATATGAGGCCTTAGTACTTATTTTTAAAATGTTCTTTAAGCTCCAATGATTGCTGCTACCCTTATCTACAGTCATGCTGAATAAAGCTATAGCTAAATGGAAAGTTAAATGTATTCACGAAGTGTTAATGTCTACATCTTATTATTTGCAGTCTCTCAGAGAAAGCAAAAGTAACTATAAATAATGTTACACCAGAAACTGGTTTCTTGACCAACAATATTGCTTCAGCACGCAATGAACTGGTTCATTCTAAAGTGGTCACAGTTGTTGATGACAAGAGGCTTTGTATTTGAATATGACATGTCTTTTGGTCCATGTGAAAACAAGTTCGAATGTTAAATATTTTCTGACACTCTGGAGTTACTGTTGCTTTTCCCATTTTCTTTAGGTCAACATATGGTTCATGGCAATACTGTACAGGTCCAAAATCTCTCTACAGGAAGTAGTCTGGGGTGCGACAAGTAATATGCGTTTCACCTCTATGTGGTGCTGGATCAAACTGCAAAAATTAGTATTTTAGAGTATCATCAAGTTCCATAATTTCAGCCTGGTTGCCACAATGGTAGCAATAGTTTGGAGCACTGAAAATTGTTACTACATTCCGATCATGGCACCATTTGTACCCGTCCATTACCAACTGATGAGCTCTTGAAGATCCTTCTCCTCTCCTCTCCTCTCCTCTCCTCTCCTCTCCTCTCCTCTCCTCTCCTCTCCTCTCCTCACAGCAGCACTAGTGACTTCAGTTGCATTGTTGCACATTAATGACAGTAAAAGAGAGAGTTAAATCTGTGTGGAGTGGCAAGCCAACACAGAATACCTGAGACCTTGAGCACACCACAAAGTGTTCATCTTGAATCTAGCTGCATAGATTTGTTATAAAATTTTAAATCAAATCTATCAATATTTTAACAAACAGCATCCAGAAATTATTGAAAAAATAAATTTAAGATATGTAAAGTTATGATAAAGCATTCTAAACTGTGCACAGTACTGAGGATTTTAAAGTTACTGACGAGTAGGATTTTTAATATGTTAATACTGTTTTATATCTTAAGGACTAGACATTAGCCTGTCAGAGAGCTCTGCCTCCTTACCTGATACTGTGTGCTGCATTCCGCTTGCAACATCAGTGTATATAAGTCCTTTTCCTACTTGACTGATCTGGTACTCTCTGATGATGCCATTTGGTTTCTTGGGTGCAATCCAGCTTAAATGTAATGCTGTTGAGTTCAAAGCACTGACGTCTGGTGGCTGAACACTCTCTGGGACTCCTTGGACAGTGACTGCAACTACCTGAAGACATATGAATTAAACAGCAATTTAATGTAATAGTACACTAGATACCATGATCAATGAGAATGTCACTTTTGTTTTAAAATGTTGTTTGGGCTGGCATATCATTACCAAGGTCCTGGAGAACCAGTTACTTTTTTCCTCCTTTTTCACAATGAAATCTGACCTTGAATACATTACATAAGTCTATGTCTACAATTTATCACAACAGGTTTCACCATGTTTTAGCTGCAGTGTATAGCACAAAGTGAAACAACGAAAACTGTATTGCTTGAAAACTCTTGATAACTCTCTTCCATATGGTTTGTCAGTGTCTCTGCATTTTAACTGCCTGATTTCATATATTTTAAGCACCAGTAAACATGGAGCTAAGCCTCCATATATCCCATGCAATCTGAACTCTCTTGTAGTTATTTTCAACTCAATATTATTGTAAGGAAACAAAAGATTTTGAAAGATACAATAACTTTGCAGTTGTTGAGGTCTTTCTAAAAAAAAAAAAAAAAAACAAAGAAAGAAACACTTAATTGTCTATTGACACATTTCTACCATCTTCTGCAGAGGCATTTCCAAATTACAGTTTTAATAAGTGAGTCAGACCTTTTTCTCTTTGAGAATCACTTTTCTTTTTCCATTATTACCACCATAAAGTATTTATACTATGCTGTAAATATAAAATATGCCCTCTCTAATATATGGTCTTAGTGCATTTGGTAGAATCAGTCCCTACTTGCAGACTTCAGTGTTTGCAACACTAAACTCCTTAATTACAGATAAGTAAAATAAGCAGGATTTATTAGCTCAGGCCAATGGTGGCAGTAGTTGTGTCTATATAGCTTGCAGATCACTATGTGCCTATCTTCATCCCTCTGCATCAGTGTTTCTTATAATTTTGGCTGAGATTTACACCAATAAGAAAAACATTTAAACACCTGAAAACAAAACAAAATAACCAAACTTTTCAATCCGATAGATATTATAATTACAAAGCAAAGCACAGTTGTTATTCCCCACCTCTGCCCCACAGACCTTACACTTGTAGTCCTGGAAATTAATTTTCATAGAGGCAAGGATATTACTGTGAAACAGAAGTCACCTAAGAAACAGTTTTTCCAAGTGATGAATAAGGCCAGTACTTTGCAGAATAGAAACTAGAGTTGGTTTAATAGTAACGCTGGTAAAAGTCATCTGTGATTTGAAGTGATACGAGAGGAAAGGAAGCAGTGACACAAAGGGAGGGAAGAAATTCTTTTTGCTTAAAACTGAAGCAGGGGCAGGTTGTACACAAAGGGAGTATAAAGCCTGAAGCAGGTGCAGACATGGAAAGCCAGTGAAGGGTAATATAGTGGAAGGAGGCTCAGAATAAGAAGGTTGTTGAACAAATTGATAGACTAGAGCTGGGGCAGATAAACTAAGGAATACCAAGGAAGAAGAGGCTATAGACCTCCTAGTGAGATAAAAAGATTTAATTTCAAGGCCTAGATAAAGTGCATTTTAATATTCCTTACTCTATCATATTATGTGGAGCTTTCTCTTTAACAAACATCAGTTCCTACAGTACAATTTCATCTTTGCCAAGACTGAGATGCTGCTTTCTTCTTCCACTCGCACAAGCCTTAGGTTCCAAATAATCGCCTCTCAGTAGCTGAATCAAATTAGATTATTGATGTTCTTCACTTACTCAACAATCAGCATGTCTTCAAATTACACCTTTCCAAAAGCATTTTTATGTTACCATAATGGCTGATAAAATTCTGGCACCAGTTCCATACAGACCAATTCACTAACCTGGCTGCTGTCTGCGCAACCAGCAACAGTGCAGGCTCGCAGCTGGTAAGAATATTCTTGGTATGGCTGGACACCACTTGTGTCTGTGAAGCTCATTTCTGTTCCTCTGAAACGCTCGATTCCATTTCGGAGAATGATGTAGTGAATAATAAGACCTATTGCAGAAAAAAAGTTTTCCCTTTTGTTAGCTGAGAAATCCTGTGTGATGGTATGCTATAGCAACCTACTCTGCACACAGAAAATATTAAATGAAATCTCTAGGCGACCACTGTAACAGACAATCATCCTGCTTAAATGGCTAAGGTGAATTACCAGCTACTCTCCTCAAATTCTACATCAACATCTCAGTACATCTCAGTTTTTAAGAGTGTTTTCTCACTGTTTGAAAATAACAAGCGAGGTTTCCTGAAAGAAACATGAGTATCACCCACTCCCCCACCCACCCGAGTCCCAAAACATGTTGTAATATGATTGTTATTTTCTGATCATATTTGCCAAGCATCACTACAACTGTTCTCAAAAGAGTCTTCTGGGCACTTCTTAGAGACAGCCTAAATTGTCTTCTATGAAGTTAGACTCCACGCTTATTTGCAATGAAAATTATCTCAATGAAGAGCAAATCCTTCTTGCAGAGTTTAGGAATATGTATATTTCAGTGCCAGTGATTAATTAAGAAATATTTTGTGAGTTTGGAACACTGTCAATTGAATGATAGAACACACTCTCTCTTTTTTTTTTTTTCTTTCAAAACATGTATCAATACCATTTGGTTGAAGTGGTTCTTCCCAGTTCAGAAGTATCATGTCTTCCCGATTATCCACTTTGGCCCATTTTGGTGGAGTTACACCCTGTGGCACATCTTGCTTAGTGGCAGCTCTGCTAATTTCACTGAAGCCTCTTCCATAGCTATTCCAAGCAGCCACCCTGTACTCATATGTGATAAAAGGTTTGAGGTTCAGGTCTAGAAAAAGAAAGTTACATATGGATCATCTCAGTCTCATCAAATACAATTTTTTTTCCTTTTTTTTTTTTTTTTTTAAACCTGTGCCTATGGGATTACTCCTGTGTTTAAAGACAGATTTCTTTTAGTTAGGGCCATTTTCTGATATAGCAATACTTCTACCAACTTTTGTGAACATTGTTTAAACCTTATGTATTCAACTAATTTCTTGCGACTCATTTCCCTGAAGATATTGTCCTGATTCGCAGATGACTTCTTAAAGAATGTTACTTCCCTACAATTGCTTTACATTTCATTAGAATACCTGATAGCATTCAGGACATCCTTTCCTCCACAGTGAAGTAAATACACTAGCAAATCACCATCTGATATGCCACTTTTCCTTACCTGTAAATGAATACTGGTTTGGATTTCCTGTGTAGACAGTCTCCTCTTCAGTTGGACACACACCTTCTTTTATTTCCTTTTCTGTAGCACTCTGTGAACCTTTTATCCATGCACAGATATTCTCCCTAGGATCAAAGTCACACTTTCCACAATGTGCTGTTGCCGCCATAGATAAAGGGCAGAGGATATTAGCTTTGCATTCTTCTTTTACCTAAGGAATACACATTCAATTTTAGTATATTTACCACATCTTATTTTCATTACAGATGCTTCCATTAGTATTTGTCTTTAGGCAACATACAAATCAGGCAATCACATTGAGTGTGTCAATATGTCTAGCATATGGGAGACCATTTCAGCCTTTGGTCTGTCTACAGTCTTTGGTCATCAATGCTTTTCTAATTATTTCTAAAAGAAACAGATTTTTGTTTTATTTGGTCCTTGAAAACATCAGAAATTTTAACCACTGGAAGCCCAAATGACTGGGTTTGTTGAAAGCAGAAGAGTCCAGAATCAAATGAGATCAGGATTTAATCCAAGAATTTGAACAGTCTGCTCCTCCAAAGGCCAATATCCTGTGGCAAATAAGTAGTAAATTCCCAGCCCCTCACACAGCTTGCCAAGTACTCAAGAGGCCTCTGTACAATTCCTTGGCAGCTTTCAAGAGCTGAGGACCCTCTCCATTAGCTATATAAATCATGTCTTCTACCACATCAGTCCGGAACAGCAGTTTTGCTGCAATAAGTGAACCTCTGCAAATGTTGACACAGTTACAATATTTAACACATAAAGAACAATTCACAGAAATAAAAATATACACTGAACTTCTACAAGTTTCTATTAAAATTCATGAAATAGTATTTTTGCCAAAGCATAAGCTAGAGAGCAATAATTCTCATAGAATATAGGTTGTTGCAGGAAGAAATGTACTGCAATACTTGCTACAAACATTTCTGCCCATTAAGCTACAAGCTTTAGAAGGACAAAATAATATACCTAATAATTTCTTAATTCAACCATTGAAATGAGTTTGCTGTCTGATTATGAACTTCAGCGAATTTAATTTCCCAAACTTGGCATTTCCATAAAAATTAGATTGTGATAGACATCAGTATAGGATATAGGATACAGATGGATTGGATTCAAATATAAAGTAGCTCCAGAATACATCTCAGAATATCAGTGCTTTTAATGTTAGTAAATCTATACATATCAGAAAGCCAGCACTGCTATCTCTTATTCTGCTGCAGGTAAGTGAAATAGAAACCGCTTCCTTTGTTTATGCATTATACCTATGCCATGGATCTAGCATGTTATCTACCAGAATTCATTAACCTATTCTCAGCCATTTTTTGCCTTGCATGAACTACTAATACAATGCATTGAGGAAATGTAGCTGACTCATCACAACACTTGGATTTTCTCTGGGAGAAAATTATTCAGTCTGAAAATGAAATGACATGAAAACCTTGGCATGAAAAGAAGAGGGAAGAAATATTTGTGTATTAACTTAACAGATGAACGAAAAGTATACAGGAATGCCTGTATGTGGCAGGATGGGGTCTGTTTTTCCTTTTACTTCAGTGATAAATTCCACAATATCTACCTGATTTCCATATTGTAGAATTTACAATATCCAATCCTCTTTCTTTCTCTCTCTGTCTAAATATAGATAAATATAACTATAAATAATTTATATAAAATAATATACATATATATGAACAGCATTTTCATCCTTTGAAATGATCATTTCCTAAAAATATAAAAAAGGGATAACAGTTGACAATATTTTTTAGAGGTTACGTATAACACCAAGATGCTAATTCTTGAAGATTTCTAGTCAATTCAACTGGAGTTGCGAGACATTGCAGCTTTGAAATTTTGGCTAAATTGTCTCATGTTGATACATATAGCCACTGGCCACTCTTAGAAAAGATGGGGTTAGCCTTTATGGTGCATAGTTTACTCTTAAATTAGAGTGAAAATAAACTGTACAATTCATTAGGCACTAAATGCACCAAAACCATTACACTCTCATTGTTGCTGAAAGTTATACAGGTAACTATCCTAGTACTGCTGAATTTTATGCCAATATTGTAACTGGTTTTCTGTTGGATCAGGATTAAGTCTATCATGAAAATATCAATTGCTTTATTTTTATTTATATGGTTTTAGGAGGTTGGGGAATCCATGTCATACTGCCTGCTGAAATTGAAATGTAATAGCATTTTTATACTTCAGAACTGGCCACTTCAATTTTAATTTCCACTTAAGGAACATCATCAGGAACAGTGGTCACAGAACGGAAGCTGGCTGTACGTGCCAGTCTTGTTAGCATGCCAGCTTTTAGCCCCCATACTAATATGGAGTGCTGGGCAACACTTCACAGAGGCAGCTAATCATTATTAATTCCTTTAGAATTCATTGCAATAACATCAATCATGGTGAACTCATTCCGTATTAATATGGATGTAATGTGAAAATGAATAATGCACACAAGAGTTTTTATATTCCTATTTTAGAAAAATAGTTATGAACAGTGTATTTCTCTTTCCATCATCAAATCAGAGCTACCGAGAGATTTTCTATCAATTACCTTCATCATCATTCCAGCTGAAATCTTGTCAGAGCAAACATATTTCAAAGGATTATATCCAACTCCATTACAGCATTCTTCGCTCTTTGGAATAAGTTCAGTCTCACAGCATTTTACTGGCACTTGGTCATTCTTTCTAACATGTGTGAGGGACTCACCACTGGAATCTGAGCAGCATATGGTATCTGACATATTCACATATTCCTGCCCACAACAGAACATCCCTGAAACGAACAAACAAATATATCTGAATATAAAATATAAGTAAATAAACAAATAGTTAGGAAAGGAGAAAGCTCAGAATGCAATATGGCTTGGCAGCTGAAATTACACAGATTTAGCTAAAGTGAGTTTAAATTTGAACATGAGTTGACTGAAGTGAGTGTCCTGACTTCTAGACCTACTGAAAACAATGAAGAATCAGAGCAATAAACAGGGATTCTCTGCAATCGATTTATACAACTGCTTAACTTTTATAAGAACCTTTGCTATGAAAAGCCATATCAAGGAACTGTGCACAGCAGGTCAAAGACAGGCTGTTGATGAAAATTTCCTGTAGAATGTAGAAACTGAGAAAGCTTCTCCATGTACTTTCCAGTCAGGTCTCATTCATTCCCCCCCTTACACGAGCAGTCCTTCAACAGTGCACCTTACCATTCCAGAATGCTTCATATTATAGTTTATGTTTTAAAATGGGAGTTCATACTAGATATGTAAAACTGAATGGGTGACTTGACAAATACCCACAGTGAAGCTTCAGTCATCTGATATTCTTTAAAAAGTTACTATCTAAATATAATTTGCATTTCTGTAGTGGAAATGATAAGCTGCCAAAATTCATTCCACAGCCTTTCTTCTAATTTTAATAATTTCATTTTAAAATTAAAAGCTTGCTATAACCACTGTAATTTCCAAATATTCATGTGAAGGATTCTGCAACTGTGAAATACCAGCATTGAACCACTTACCATTTAAAGAAAGGGGTAAATTTTAACTCTGAAACAAATGCTATAAATATCTCTGTAATTGGCGATGAAATAAATGTTATTACTAATTCAACTAGAACCATATCACAAAACAAACAAATGAAGAAACAAACCAAACAGGGCTGTGATACACTCTTAGATCTACAAAGTAATTAGTATTTGACATAATTTCTGTTATATGTCAACATTTTAAACACATGCAAAAGTGGCCACTTTTCTCACTGCCATTTATTGCAGCAAATTTCTCTTACAAAGTCACACATAACGAAAATTACTCTTTAAGGGTATGATCCTGCTAAAGCATTCAGACCATTTCATTCCAACAACTGGGATGACTCAAAAAGGTGATGCTACTTGAATACTTCACCTGTTTTCTGAGCTGGGTCCATTCACAGAAATCAAACTGCGATCACCAGCTCTCCAAGAGATAAATATTTCCTCCTGCTCACACCCTTTTTTCAAATTGTCCTCAGATTCCACCAATTTTAAGTAGAGAATTACTGTAGAAAATGACTCAATTCAACACTAATAAGCAACTCAGACAGCCCCAAGGGACTTTTGACAGGCAAACTAAAATTTTGATAATGAACTGTTTCTCTATGGAAACAAACAAGGCTGTATTCTCTCACTGCGAACCTCATCTTTGTTTAACTGAATTAAATTTTTCAGCCAAGATTTCACTCACATAACAAGAAGTGACTCCCTTTCTAGTTTCTTTGGTAAACCATTACTTCTTTAATTATTATCAACCTTGTTCCAGTGTGATAAATTGCTAATTACTTAATACCCTAATCAGCGTTCATTCTTTGCACAGATAAACTGTGACAGCGCCATTAATTTAAATAGTAATTTCACTTAATGGCCAGAACGGCACACCAGATTTTTATGCAGCATTTTCTGAAGACTGCATCCATCACTGCAATATTCTGACATAAAGATGTCTGACGTGCACTAACTCACTTAGGGAGAGCAGATGTTGCAGAGCAGAGTTTGGTAGTAATTCCCATAGTGCATCACTTCAGCATGAATGAGCTGCAAAGGCAGAGGTAGACAATCTTCTGAAACTGCATTGCATAGCCTCTGACCTTTGCTTAATTTATCACATGTAGCACTTGACTTCTGAACCTTGACACCTTGAATGTACAATTTTAAATATGCTCTAAGAAAAACAAAATAGGACCATGTAATATTGATGGATTGATTTGCCTTCTAAAAATCACTTTATTCAATTGCTTAAAGATCCAGAAATTCATATAATCCCTTGCTGAATTCAGCAAAATATCAAAATACAAAGTATTTGTTTGCAAATCAGCTGGAATGTGTGTGTCATACTTTATACATTTATGTTTCATAGACACATAATGCATCACAGCAAAAAGGAAATCCATGGACTGCAAAAGATATTTCCTGCTAACGGTGATTTCTGTCAACAATTATTTCATGTTCATCCCCAGCAACTGAAAAAATTTACAAACATCGCTGAGTGATGAATTACTAATTTAGTAAAGCTGCAAAACCATTGCTTTCAAAAGGGAAAAATGAGCATTAAAAGGCTTAGCCTTTGGAGCCAGAATAGAGGATCAACAAAATACAGAACCAGTGTACATTGCACACTAGTCCAAAAATCCTTGGCTTACATGTGAGTACTGCAACTCTTACAGATCAGGAACCACAACAGTACAAAGCATCATCTTTCATGAGTCTGGGATGTCAGTATAGGGGCATTGTGCTAGCTTTTTTTTTTTTTTTTTCCTTAAATACAAAATCCAAGAGTGGTTTTAGCTGACATTATTCTTTATAGCCAGAAATAGACAAGTTTGGATAATCCCACCACAGCAGTGAGGCTGAGGGTGTGTGTGCAATGGCATCACTGCCAGCCTTTGCCAGTAGATGTCTCTATGGTCACCCCACTAAATGAGGCCAACAAGGGGTGAAAAATAGAACCTAAGAAAACAGAAATTATTATTAAAAAAAAAAAAAAAGAGTAATGTGAGATAGAAAAAAATATATTTTGTTTTGTTTTGTTTTTTTCAGGACAAACTCTATGAAAAAGGTATAAAATGGCAAACAAAAAGGTTCTACCATCCAAGCCCTTCAACCAACATTCAGTGCAAATGTGGCTCTAGATTCTGCAGAAACATGCTGCGTTCAAGCTGGTCATGAGACAATAAGGCTGTGCACAAGGCTTTCACTTGTATCAATGCTGTTTTTCTTGTAGGATTTTTTTCAAGGAACTAAAACTACCAAAAGGCTTAAATTGTCATTATATTTTTAATCATAACATTCACTGCCAACTACAAAACAGAGCTTCAGAAGCATTTCAGCTTTTGCATAAAGCCACCTCTGTTGCCTTTTCCCCTTCTAGACAATGAGATAAGCTTTCCAATTATGATATTGTTGCAAAATTCTACTTATCCATTTGCCAATGATAAGTAAATTATGATTTTATATGAGAGTATTATTTCCATTAGAATCATTACAACAATAGGGATGGAGAGCAAGTAGATTTTTGTGCCTGGCTTGTGTATTTTCATGATGTATTTAGCAAGGCCGAATTACTCTGAGAAATTAAGCAAAAGCCAATTGAGCATGATATATATGATATGATTAAAACCCACGATCTATTCTATGCTTAATGCAAAAGAATACGATATCTTTTCATCTATGGCACTAATTCATCTTTCAAACCTGTATTTGTGTTCAGCTGTATGCTGGCTCACAGTATAAAGTCCTCACAGAAACCTGTGAACAATGAAAAAGCCACTGTTTTCTTTTTTAATAGCCAAAAAAATGTCATTCTGACCCATTCTCAAGAAAAATGGTATAAATGATAGAGCCCTTTAGGCTAAACACATTTTAAAGAGAGGGGTATAAAGGGTTTTTAAATATATATATATATTTAAGGAAAAAAAAAAAAAACCTGTTAAGAATACATATATACTGAAATGAAGAACATAACTTTCATCCCAAGATACCTGCATTACACTCCTACACAACTCATCTGCCCAGAGAGAGCAGTAAAAACATAAACGCTACCCCAGCAGTTCTGTTCCAACAGCATCTGTTAATTCACTCCATTTATAAAATACATATTGACAAAGACAACTGAACTGGGACCAGGGAGATTTGATTTGGTGTGAGAAAGTCAATTCAATGTGATTTTGTTAAAGGGCTCCTGCAGGCAAATAAAAGAGTTTAAGTAATAAAGTACATAAAGAGATGTTTTACGAGCCAGCCCCGTCTTGCGGCAGCCGCACAACGTGCGGCGATGCAAGAGGGCCTTGTTCAGAGCCGATAGCGTGAGCCCTGCATAGACACTGACACTGTAGGTCAGGCACAATTAGGGATCATGGTGAGGGGGAGCTAAAATCACACAAGCGGTGCTGTGAACAGCGTATACATGGTGAGTCATCACTGGAAGAGTAGGATGGTGTGGAAACCGCAGGAAGCCTTGCAATGGCTCTTCTGCCGAGCCCTTCCTGTCAGCGAAGAACTGGGGTATTTCTCATACCACAGTGGCTGAAGCATCTGGTGAACGCAAACAATGAGCTGAGGAAAAAAACCTCATTTTTTGGGAAAGAAGTAGTGCAACCTTCAGATGTGGATTTTTAGTAATGTATTAATATCTTCAGTTGTACAACCGGAGGCTCAAACTGGCAGGCATATTGTGAAAGCGCTGCATTCCTTGTCTTTGTACACCAAGTAGAGTTGCGTACTAAACCATCATTATTTCTGTGTTTTGAAATTGGGCACCCCTTTGAGACCGCAGTTGTTTTTGAAGTCTTTTGTCAGGCAGAGAAAGCCTAAGGCTGGTGGTATATAACTGTCTAATAACTGTGGAAAGAAAAGGCGTGAAAATACCTGAACAGGGTTTGTAGAAATATAATACCTCCAATCTCTGTCACCAGCTAGTCACAGTGTGTTTCCCGAGGAAGCAGGTTTTGGATTGTACCTCTGAGAGATGGAGTAACTTCCTATGCTGTGCAAGAGACTAAAGGGACACACAGATGAACAAGTGACTAGAGCTAGGCATTAAGTATTATTAATGTTAAATTGCGGCAGGTTTACCTAGCTGCAAAAGTGAGGGACATAGACAGCCAAGCAGATAATGACATCATCTTCAGTTTCTATGTGAGTAACCACACATCTCCATGGCAAATGAACAATCCCTGCACTGCAATGCATGGCAGCGCAAAGTGGACAAGTCTAACCTCTGCTCTACTCATTAAGAGGGGACTGATTCTATTTCCTGACTGGCATAATGAAAGATTATACACTCCTTTTGAAACTTCTGAAGTGTTTTCAGACCCTGCAGCTTTTGAACAAAGGCAAAGACTCATCAAAAGCTCACCATTTTGCAGTCTATCAGAACAGATGACTGAAGTGCAACACCATTTTAATAAACTGGCAAACACACCTTAAGACTGAGTGTGTCACTGCTGAATGGTTAGTGTTACAAGAGAATTAGAAAGATGAAGATCCTTTTTTTTTGGAAAACTACTCACCTGTGAGAGGTCTGTGCACGGTCCCTTCTTCTTCATCACCACAACAGATCAAATCCGTGCTTACCACTTCTCCACCACAGCATTGTTGATTGAAACTGTCGTGGAGGGATCCACCACAGCAGATTTGATCTCCTGATGTGGAGTAGGGCATGCCCTGACAGCAAGAGTCACCAATTCCAACCGAAACTCTGTTTTGCTCTTTGTTAGGGCAACATACCTCTCCTGTCAATTTAAGAATACAATTAAAGATTTTATGCATTTCTAGCTCTTGAAATCCCTGAGAGGCCTTTCATCTGATAGCAACAAGTCTGGGTTCACACACTGCTAGCTTCATGTATAAAATGTTCCATGTGAAATCATGGAATCACTCAGTACTTTAGAATGCTAAAGTATTATATTGATTTGTAATAGTAATTACAGAAACATGCATTCATGAATTCAGGGCCAAGACTCTGTAAGATATCAAACTGCAAGCATGCCAAAGACAAACTGAGAAGAGCAACAAAAATAATTCCTGTAAATATAATAATTATAAAGTAGAAAATATTTAGGTAGAGGCAGGTACACAGTAAAGAGAATTAATTCCCTCTATGATTAACTGAATATCCAGCCTACTTGTTCTCAGCAAAAAATTTCCATAATAATTTCAAACTTGTTTTGAAGGACTAATTCACATTGCTTGAAGAGTTTTTCAGTGTCTCTCAAAGAACTTCAGAACTCAACTCACTTTAAAAATTAAGTACCACTGTCACAATCACATCAGTGGGCTTGGCTGCTACTTAAGCAAAAGCATCTGCTTTTGCAGGAAAAGGCTTTACGATAACACTGCCAATGAGACTGACACTGTAATGGCATGATGGGCTGGGATAAACTGTGCTATGAATGGAATAGACACTGCTATAAAAAATACAAAAAATATGGTAAATGGCAATAATTTTCATTCATTAGTGTCTGCACTTGACCTGATCCAGTGTTCCTAAAGTTCTATTTTTGTATTATCTTTTGGCACTGCAATGTTTTCTGTGGCTCAAATATCATTTGGAAGGTGCAGGGCTTTTTTCTGCTATTGAAGACAGGTAATATAGGTGAATAAATTATTTGGATTCCTGATTGTTAATAAAAGAAATGTGGTTTGATTTTTAAAATTCATTTTTCTCATGGAAAGTAATATCTCAAGTCCTTTACTTCTGAAAGGTTGGGAATTACAGACAAGGATCCCTAAACCCAATGCAGCTTTTGTCAGAAATAAATATGTGATGCAATTGTAATAGGTGAGGGAGAACACCTTCCTTCCCCCCCAGATTACCCACCAAAGAGGTGCCTGGGTGGTAGTAGCATTATTTATCTTACTCTGCTTTAAGAATCTCTCCTCCCATCTTAGCTCTGGGATGGATGTTTGCACTTCTTCATGCACTACTGTTAAAGAAACTGAGATTCCTGCCTTCCTCATTTGTAATCTTCATGCCTTCAGCCCAGTGTGCTTCAGTACATCTAGAGCTATCAAGCTGGCCAAACAACATCTGGGAAATATGTATGCTTAGAGAGTTTCCTGTATAAATAACTTTATCAAATAAAGTCAACAATAAACAAAAAAAGATGAGAACAAATTTTTAGAGTATAATAGATATAATCTGTTTAGATACTTCATCATATTTTCCTGCATTCCTCAGAATCTAATTTAGTTGTCACACAGAGTAAGTATTAAAACACAGAATGTAGCTTACATCTACTGGAAATAAAACTGTTTTTCTTTTTTTTAAAGAACTATTAGACATAAGACACAAAGGATCAGTAACCTTCTCATTAACCTCTCAAAATGGGATCCATTCCAAGCTAGGCTTGAAAACATTCTCTCTCTGAAAACTACCATACAGTCTTACCAGTTAATTGTTATCCTTATCAAAAAATGACCCACATTAACATTTAGCTTGAGGTTATTAGCATATTTATAAAAATAAAAAAGAAAAGAGTGACCAACATTGTTCATGTTGCTGCCCTTTAGAGTGCGGAAAAAGAGAATGCAGCAAGTATACTTAGAAAAAAAAAATCATACTCAAACAGTCACTGTTTCATGCTTGTGGACTGCTGACTGAACATGAACTTCTTTCAGACATAAGACATTATGTTTCACTGTACTTTTCCTTCTTGATGTAAACAACATTAAGCTAGTTAACACAGACCACTGGATGGGGACAGAGGTCACAGTATAATCTCTCCATTTCAGTACGCTGAGATTAATGAGGACAGCAAAATACTCTTCTCTGGTTCTTCCATGTGATAGCATTTTTCTGATGACATCATGGAAGGCATTCTAATATTGTGATATATTAATTACTTTTCAAAGGCTCAGAACTTGAGATGTGCTGAATGTGTTGGCAAAAATTCAAGCATTTCTGAGCCTAGGGAATGTGTGCCAGCTCATGAGTAATGGAAGCATTTTAGCTCCTGACCCGACAATTGCCCACAAAGAGATATATGCTCTGAACACTGCCCCCTGAAAGGGCTCTCCTCGCCCTTTTCTTCCCTTCTCCCTGTTAAAACCCCACGAGCAAACTGGAAAACCAAACTCTGGACAACAGCACAAAAGCACAGCTTTGGCAAACTTCCACAGTAGTTCTGAGAATAAGGGTACAATCAGCCTTAAGAAAAGCTTCAATTTTCATCAAAGATAACACATGGGGGATGTGTAGTTTGATCTGTACCATCGGTAAAAGCAAAGAATAGACAATACAGAAACAAGTAGAAGTGACACAATCCATAATACCAACTCCAAATGCTAACAAATGTTCCACAAAAGAAATGGCTGGGGAAAATCACACGGGGTCAAGTCAAACAAAGAACTAAGCCGCACCACTAGATTGCCTGATGGTGTTCCTATTAAGGAGAACTGCCCTCCCCATTATGCAGCACTTACTGCAATTAAGTATAGTTCAGCATAAATTAGTTCTCTGGGAAATGACCCAATCATCAGGTTTCATCAATTAAGCCTTTCTTGTATAAACAGAGTGTACTGTGTAGAGAAGACAAAGTCAGTGCAATTTTCTTCGCTTATCCCACTGAACACAAGTCTCGAAGACATCTAGAAATCTTGATAAATCCCACATTTATTGCTATGTTTTCATTCTCCTTGGTGTAACAGATATATCAACTTTGTTGTTGTGTTTCATTCAAGCACTTGAAAGGAGTTGTCTCTTACCTACTAATACCCTAGTGTAATAACCACCACAGCACTGATGTTTCGGTTGCACAGCATGTATCTGACCACCACAGCAAACCCCTGGTGAATTAAGAATAAATGGAATGTACTTGTCCTCGCAGCACTGGAAGCCAGGTTTATTGTCGTGAAGAATCCCATTACAACATATCTAGAAGTAGTTAAAAAAAAAAAAAATCAGTAAGGCAATATCTATTAAATAGAACATAATGTGTTCTCTGGCAAAATAACATATATGAAAATGTGTACAACACATCCTACTACAGACACTAATATGACTGCAGTCTAATAAAATGTAACTTGGCTAAAATCCTGTGCCCTCCAGCATTATCAGACTTCAATAAACTATTGTGTCTCTGTCAGAATGCTGATGTTTTGTGGCTTTCACCCATATTTCACCTTAATAAAATAGTCAATTAATATGAATCGTCTTCATATGGTGAAGACTGTTTGAGTCTTTCAGTGTGGAATAGATTGCAATATGTAGCCATAATCCACCATCACCTTTTCTTTTCTCCCCATTTATTTATTTATTTACTTGTTTGTTTGTTTATGATGAAGCATGTCACCTGAAACCCTTACAACTTAAAAAAACATATCTCCCAATAGGAACTCTTGGGTTTTCTTTCACATAAAAATAAATGGTATTTTCTTCTTACAGCACATGATCACTTATTTATCACCACAGTTCTTCAGACAACATGATCTCAAGAGAATTGCATTTATATAAGGATTTTTTTTTTCAAAACAAAATTTACATGGAAATGAATTTTGAACAGGCCTTTTAACTGTGGACTTCTTTCTAGGTTCTGTCAAGAAAATTATATGCTTGAACAATCAAATAATTGTTTGTACACTTACTCCTGTGTTGATGGAGTGGCATACTGCGTATACAGCAAAACATATAGAACAGTCAGTAGAATCTTTATAAAAATTGGAACCTTAGAACCTACAGTCAGTGCAATTTGTATGAGCCAGAAGGATGCCTTTTACACAGAAACAGCAAATGCGGCTGGGCAGTGCAGCACAGATGCTAGAGCAGAGTTGCTCCTTTCTTTTCTTTTGACAAGGAGCACTTCCACCCCTTACTTTAGCCATGCCCTAAATCAGGTTATCTTAGCAGCAAATAAAATATTCCTTCGGAAGAACCTTTTGTTCACCTAGGAACTTTCATAACAAAAAACTTTAAAAAATGTATATTACTAGGCACAGGACATCTAATTTTTATTATATTTATAGTATTAACATAAATAAATATACATATATATATATATAAGAAAAAATATTATTACTTTTCTAAAGTCATAAACAATTTTTTACCGACTTCTACTTGAATACATGATGCTGTGTTTTGTTCAGTTTTGAATGGCCTTTATTCAATCATCCTCGGGAGAATTAGGTTAGGTTTTGAAGTTACAATTTACAATATATAAACAAGGCATAACCCAAAATTAACATGAGGTAGAGTAGAAGGTGTTCTTGTTTTCTCACTATATTTTCAGGTTTTATAACCTTATATGCTTCCAATTGTCACACAGTTTTCTGTTTTTCCAGCACACTTTCTCATTCAGCTTCTGTTTTAGACTGCAAAAGCAGCTGAATTTTGTCATTTTCTGTTGAGGAACTTTGAATCTTTGTAGGTCCTATTATATTATTTTGCTGTCCACCTTGTCACTGGTAATACAATCCAATCTATGAATTTAATTAACCTATTGTTCCTCCTTCCAGATCATTAGTTAAGATGTCAAATAAAACTCTGCTTTACACCTCTTCTCTGCTTCCCATCTTTTGGATATTTTTTTTGGCTGGCATGCACTCCAGGCTGAGTTTTTCTTCATTTACAGTTGGCTCCAGAGTAACATAGAAGATTACCTGGCCTCTCTGTATTTCCAAGTCACTTAAAAGCATTCTTAAAAACATCAAGTTAAGTACTATCACACCACTGTCCTCAGAGTAGATCGCATTTATCAACAATTCTTTTCACTTGTAAAGAATGGCCTCTGTCCTGTCCTTTTCACTGCATCCTGAGCTTGAGACACCAGAACCAGTAAATGTTGTATGTGCCTGCACAAAAGGAGGCCAGAAATATGTTCCTCACACATTCTTGGTCTCAATCTGTGTTCCCCTTGGGATTGTGTCTCCCTCTGTGATCCTGTACCGTTTCCTTCTTTTCAGTGATGCATACCACTCAAATTTCACCTGAACACGGTCCTTCTATCTTTCAGATAAAGAAACTTACACATCTTTGGCATTATCAGGCTCAAATGCCTGAGTGGCCATTTTACTTCCCATATGATGTTTCCAGTTGTAAGAAAGGCCCTTTCTCTTGTGAATCCTCAGTCGAAATACCTGCTCTACATCTTCCACACAGACACTGGGAGGGCCATTTTAGTACTAACTCTAAAGCATTCTGGTTGGAATGTTATTTGTAAGATTGCATTATTACTGGTGTCTCTCCTTTTCCTCCTTAATTCCCTCAAAAAATCCCCAGGTATGTTACAATAGTTCTAGCCCGAGCTTTCCTTTATTAATAATTATTTAAGATCCTCAGTATTTCTCAATACCCTATAGACAGCTTCCAAAAAGGGGTCCAGTCAGCTCTAAATTACATTCAGTCTCTCATGGGGCATTACCCATTGATACAGTTGATGCTATTGTTATGTAGCTCCATAACATCCTCTGCAGTCAGCTGTAAATTGTTAAATAACACTTTTTTGGCAGTCCTCTAAAGATAGTTAGTTTCTATTTGCATTGATATTCAGCCCAGGATTCTGCATTATCAATCCATAAAATAAAATGCATTCAAGTAATGCTAAAATTCTGTCATTGACAAAGAAGAAAAGCAGATGGATTGAAAGTTATAGTGGCAAAAGGTTATTATTATCTTATCCTCTTAGATCTAAAAGTGACAGATTGTGTTACTACGTACATGAAAGCAGAAGCCTCGTAGCAATCAGATACAGGGACACCAACATTTTAGGCAGGTCGGAGATCTCACCCTCATACAGAGGGTTGAACGCTTGACATATGCTTGCTAACCAGGAGATCTTTACTGTCTATGGACATGATACAAGATGTTCACTCTTAGCTATCATGAGAGTCTTTAAAATATTGGTAGACTGACTTACATACAAATCAGTCCTGTAGTTATTCTCCCATCCAAGCCTAGTGAGGGACTGTTACCCAGGAGCAGAGGGACTGGGAAGGTCTGGGCATAGAGAAAGGATTTTTACGCTGTCTGAGAAAGGCCCAGTCAGCCATGACACTAGTGCAAAGCAACTAGATGTCAAATCTGGCAGGCAGGATTACACAATATTTCAGCAATTTTTAAGAAGACTTCAAACTTATCTATGCAACTCTCTTTTAATTAAAATTGTGTCATCCCTGATCCCTCTGCTTGCTGAATACTTCACAGAAGGATATTACCTGGCCTTGTGGACACATGCCAGTTAATGTAGGACTGATTTATCCAAATAAACAGATGTGCTAGGCAGCCATGTTTATCATTCTTGTCAAATGCTTGCTGCCAGAGCCACTTTGTGAAATAGCAATTCACAAAACACTCTAAGGAATTCCTATTAGCTACAGGAGTTCATTAAAAAATTTCTGCCAGTGGAACAAACACCAGAGTAATGATTGACCCATCATGTTCTCATGTGAGAAGGACTATTTTAAATTAGCAAGACTCATTCTTTTTTACTTAAATTATCTCTGAATCTATATAGACACACTTTTTTGCTAAGTGCACTTAGCCATTCATTTTCTCAGCCTGCTGTTCTCTTTTGGTAACTGGTACAGCCTTAGATCTAAAATCCATGAGCAGAAATTACTGTTATTCTATTACAAATCACTATATATTATCTTACTAAAGTGAGTTTCATTTCCTGTCTTTCAGGTGTGTTAGAACACACACTATACATGAAGTCTTACCTTTTTAAAGGTTCTGTAAGCCTGAAAGAGCTTGAAAAGAACTTGCACAGTATTGCTAGCATTAATAGTAAATCTTACATAAATATTGATGGAATGTCCTTCACCAGTGTCGAGATGTGCTAGTTTTCACTTCTGAAAATCGTGCTTTTGAGGCTAGATATCAAGCCACCAATTCCCTCCACCTGTCCTCAAGCAAAAGAGTCCTGCTGCTGTTTTTAACAAATGACACATTAATTATAGCGAGTAAAGGGGCAAGCCTGCACTTCCTAGTAATGACAGAGTTATATTTGATCAGTTCATTAACTGCAGATTTATGCAGCTTGTTGCTACTGAAAATAAAAAGTGTTGAAGATGTTTGAACACCTTCAGTCAGTAACCTTTTAACCATTGATGTTCATACTCTCGATCCATTGTGTATGGAAATTATTAGCCTTTTTGCCATTGTTTTAATTTCATTTTTACTGTACCTGTCATATTATTTTCAGTGTTCACCTCAGGATGCCAGTAACAACAGGACGCTTCAATAGCTACACGGATAACACAGGAATGACTTCCCATCAGTACTGAGATCATGCTCCCTGATGGGTGGAGCAAGGGCACATTCCCTTGTTAATTGAAGTACATCTCTGCAGATCTCATGCTATGTGCTCTGTAAGCTGATGTCTATTTTGAGATTCCAAACCTGTATAGAGTTATAGATCACACCTTACTGAAAATACAGCTATAAAAATACTATCAATTTTGGCAGCTTGGGAACATCCAAGCAGCACAGGTCTGTTACTGCAAAAGGTACACAGGACATAGGGACCCTCCCAGCAGCTGACAAAATTTATCATGAGAGTGTATTCTCAGCTTTTTTGCAAAACTACACACAAAAACCCCACCCCTTCTAAATTCTTTCTGAACTCAAGGATTATAAGTCCATCCAAGTCTGATTACAAACACCAGGGTAAGCTTACCAGGCACAGCACTGTGTTAGCTATAGTTAAAATAACAAAGATTTCTAACACTGAAGCAGAAAACCAGACTAACAACTAGAAACAAGAAGTAGGGATCTGATGCAAAGATTATTTCAGATAGCAGGAACCTTTTTTTGGTTGTCATTAGGCTGAATATGAAGCCCATATGAGCCCATGAATGTGCATGTACACATGTCCCTTGTAGTTAAAAGGTCATTTGTTCTTTTAGAGATTCCAAACCCAGCTCTGAGCAAGTTGGTTTATTTACACAGCACAGTGCTATGCAGAGATAATAACCTGGAGCCCACAGGCAGCACACATACACCGGTGCAACCCCACAACCAAGCTATTTAGCAGTGCCTTTCTGATCTAACTGTGCTACCCAGCTGGACCCAATCCAGCCAATGTTAGTAGAAGGGTCTCTGCATCCTGCCCTGCTGTGCAGTCAAAACACACTCTTGTATTCCTCTTACTGAAACCCTTTGTTTTCTGTGGATGGAGGGGATTATATACTGGTGATCTCTTATATAGATGAGAAATTATAACAAATCTCTCGTTTTCTACAGTGCCTTGCAATAGCAAGCTGATGATGCCAAAGATAACCCATAAGGAAATATAAATAAATAAACCAAGACATATCTCCAAATTATTTTTGTATGAAAGGCCTGGTTTTCCTCTCACTTTATACTCCTGAATTCAAGGAAATTTTAAGAGGGACATTAGAACCATTATGTCTTGTACACAGGGTGCAATAAATGACCTGAGCAAAAGTGAGAACTCTACAACTTATTTGTCTATTGGAACTATGTAGATAAAATCTCTCTGCTTTTGCTGAACAGTCTGTCATCAAATGAACAAAAAAAAAAAATGCTTATTGTTCTGGATCTGAACATTACTTAAGCTGCTCAGCATTTAATTCTCAGTGGCACCTCTTCCTGTGTGGCTGGTACCATTAATGCATGGTGAAGAGCAGCTGGCATTGTCATAAGAGGCTTTCCTTTCAGAAAGAGGATACGCTGGACAGTGTTGCTTTTCTTCAACTGTTGAATCTAAAGGGCACATACTAGCACAAATGCTTCCACAATAACTAGCACATATTGACGTAAATGTGTGACAGTGGGCTGCCATGTAAGGTTTTATGCTGTCCCTGCCACAGACATTGGCTGAAGAGGAGGAACATGGATGTGCCAGGATGTCTGTAGATATCTCCTACAGATATTTTGGGTGACTGGTGCTGGTAAACATAGCAAACCAGACAAAACATTGAAAGGTAAATTTTAACCAATTCACCCACAAAAATTACTGCTGTGTCATTTTATGTACGAGTGCTTCCGTTTCCTGTGGACCTTTCAGTCATTTATTATCTGTCCATTACTTAACTAAATAGTACCCACTCCTAACCACAATCTCCGAGAATATGGAGACTATTATAGCAAAATAACACAAAATTAATCAGAAAAAATTAGAAAGTCAGGAAGCCATAAAAATAAATGGACACTCTCCAAGGTCAAAGTTACCATAGATGCATGAAGGCTGAAAAAATAAAAATGGAGAAGAAAACTTTCAAAATTAATATAATACATATTTAACTCACACATATGCTAAGATTTATTAAAAACTCTACCATGCTAAAAAACTTAAATAACTAAATTTACCTTTTAGAATAAGGGACTACCCATAATTCACTCACAAGATTTCAGAAATATGTATGTTTAATACAGCATTGCTTTCAAGGAAACTCAAAAGCTAAAGCTGTGTTGGCTGGAATAATTTATATTTTGACTTGAACACCTCAAATAACTCACTTCCTTAATTACTGTCTTGTCTGACAGGGAATCTTGTGTACACATATTGTTTGCTTTAGTCATGGAACATGTGATGATGCCTTTGACAAATAGGGACACTATTTCATTACATTAAATCTTACTTTCAAACTAAGAGTTTTCTACCTCATTTGTCAATAAAAACCATTACAGACTCCCACTACGCTATTGATCCTACTGCTAAACAGGAACTCATATGAAGATTAACCTGAAAATAGCCATAATTTTAAAATACATCTGAGAAATCACAATGGATCCCCGTCAGAGCTGCTCATCATTGTCATGTAACAGCCACCCACTTGTAGCTGAATCTAAACAGATTGTCTGTACTGGAGAATCTCATCATTAAGCATGTAGCCAAGGAAGAATTTGAGTTGAGGTAAAAAAAAAGCAAGTCATGTTAATAACCAATATTTGCCATGAAGACTTTGAGGAATGATTTCTCACACAGAGAGAAGCTTTATAGCTTTACTAGCTTTTTTGAAATTCTACATACACCCAGAAAATTTTCTATAGCCTTTAAGTAGCCCAATGAGAACACTTTATGCCAAAGGAGTCATGTGAATCTCCATCATGTGCTCCACAGATACTTGAATAGTTGAGCAGACAAAGAATCTCCTCTAGTAGTTTACAGTGTGTGATCTATGGCACGAACTGAGTAAAACTGATTGCTCCAAGTGGGATGGAAAAATGCATAGAGACATGTAGATATGCCCACCATGTAATTTGTCACAATCAAGTTCGATCTGTGGATTCAAGAGGCTGGTACTGAGATTCCTCACACTTCCATTACATCTAGCTTCTGAGATTTACTTCAGATCAGATACAGCCTGATTCCTTGGGATGAACATCTGCACTATGTATGTGGAGCAAAGCTTTCTGAAGGGGAGAAACTTCAGGTAAGTGCTTGTGAAGTAGAGATGGTCCACAGACTGAGTGGGAGCCTGAAATCCCCACCCAGAGCTGAAGCATATTTGAAAGGTTTTTGAAACACAGGTTCTGGCTTAGCTTCCTGTGCAAGGGAAGTTTAGTTCGCATGTATTGAAGCTGCTTCTACCCTGAAGCAGCATGCAGCAGATGAAAACAATCTCAGGATTCACTTCAGAACTGCACCAAACCAAAGCGTTAATGTAAGAAACATCCATAAATGCTAACTAGTTCGTTTCTTCTGAAAGGAGAAATTAAGTCAACAATCACAGACTTAAGACAACAGAATCACTTGTCATCAGCTGACTCATATGCATTGGTGGAGATTTTTGCAGAGATATCCCTGTACTGAGCTTCAAGTTTTAAAAGTTTCAAGACATGTATCAGAGCCTTGATTTTAAAATATAACAAGAAGCAGAATCCTCCACTTCCCTTCCTCTGATACCTGAAGAGGTTTGGTTTACACACTTATTCTTAAAAGTATAAATTTTTATTGCATTGCTAGCTTAAGAACACATGCATACCTTCAACTCTGGATGATAACACACTTCTCCACAGATATTTTCATGCTTTTTACATTCTAATGAGATGCACATTCTATTACTTTTGCTGCTCTTTGGAGTCTTTGATCGGCTACACCTCTGCCATGCTTTACGTAAAAGTTCATATCCCAGGATAATGCCGTTTGGTTGTCCTGGTGATGCCCAGTTGATCTGAAGAGATCTACAATAAGAAGAAAAGTAACATTTGTTAAATTACTGATATAATTTATGTTTCTATGGATACTTACATTAAAAGATTAGCATGTAATAGTTCCATTTTACACTAGTTCACTTCCAGTGAAATATTTTGAAGTGTCCCAAGTGTTCCTCTGGATGGTGAATTTCACAGCTGCTTTAATAACTGAAAGGTGTAAAAGTTCGGAAAAAAAGTGTCAATATGTGCTAATAATCTGGAAAAATAAATGACACAAGCAATCAAAGTCCTTAAAAGTTGCTATTTAAAAGAAATCTCATTCACACTTCTGGAAACTTGTGTGCTAAAAAGTTTCTAGCATTTTAATATCTTTATTTCAGTGGTAGGAGAAAGGATTCAGGATGCCTTCCTGATGCTCTATCAAAGGTGTACATGAACTACTGTCCGGGCTGGTGTGACCAGTCCATTCTCAGATAAGAACCTGGTAGAGGACAGGCAGTTGGGGGGCAAGAGACCACCTCCTGCTCTCTGAGCTGTCATCAGTGCAGCTCACTTACAGTGTGCTCAGTCACCATTTAGAACAGATTTGAATACTTCTTGCCTTTTATCTATTTTCAAAAACATTTAAAAAAAAAAGTTGCTTTGACTGTATTCTTCAGCACAGAATTAAAAGAACGAACTCATCACAGTATCAGTAAGCACATTGACATTGACATAAAAGTAGAAGTAAGAAATGGAAGTGTTTATCACAATTAAGACTCAAGATTTCTGACTTTGAGCACAAAAGCATGACTACAACAGTCTGCATAAGACTGTCTCCAAAACAAAATCCTGTTGATTTTGGATTTGATATCAGACCATAATCAGTTTATGGAAAAAAGTATCTTAAAGGAAAAATAATGTTAAACTGTAGCATGCCTGTCACTACTAATAAGGTGCAGATAGTGGCTCCAAAATCTCACTTAATATTACAATTAACAAAATAAGTCAGAGAGGATATTTGAAAAAGAAATTTGCTCTATCTTTTATAATGTACACATTTTACATTGGTATTTCAAATGAAAACATAATTTCTTGCATAATCACTGTGGAATGTTGCATAAGACACAAATTTCTTTCACTATGACTCCCTTCGGGTAGAGAGACAGAGATCCCACTGCTACATGTAGATCAATAGGAGGACTGGCAACATTGCATAATATAGGCTCCAAGTACTGCTTTTTAATCTCCATGTCCCAATTACACAGCCACTGTCAGAATGCCAGTGACATCAGAAATTAGCATTAATTTAAACTGAAGATGTTACAGTGAAACAGCAGCTGCTGAGATAAACTTTGCCATCTTAGCAGAATAAAAATAACTGAACTATTATTTCACTTCCTCAAGGTATAAACAGAGGAATACACATAGCAATAAGCCTTTGCAGAACAGGAATTAATGTCACCTATGAATAGGTGACTTGTAGTGTCACCATTATAATTCCAAGGTCTTTATCTGAACCATAGATTTAATTCCATATTCCGTACATGGCTATTTTGTATTCAATGCATATTCTACCACATGCACACAAACACGCACACACGTCTAGCTTTAAAGAGTGTTAGAAGAGCTAACTTAAAAACTTAGAAGCAGGAAAATATGTTGTATAAACTTAAGAAAAAGAAAGATAAAAAGAAAAGGAAAAGAAGGGTAGTACTTCAACCTTTATAAATGCCATTATAACTCTCTTCTGGTCTTTGCACAGTATAGATCATAGGAGCAAAGAAAACATTCCCAGCCATATTTTTGAATTATTTGCTTTCTACATGTTTAATTCAGAACTTCAGGTGTGTATTTTCAAAGTATGGTCGCAGGTTTTTCAGTTTTGCAAGTCATATTTCTCTCTAAAATAATTTCAAATTAAGCCTAGAATTGATGCAATGATTTGAACGTTTGTCTTTTTTTGCAGAGCTCAGCATGTATTTGTGTTAGTCGCATCACATACAAGTGTTAAATTTTAAAAAATTACATCAAATCTAAGATTAAAAGACTTCACTTTAGGAGCTGGAATTAAAAAAAAAAAAAACAAACCACAGAAAGATCACAAGATTCGCCTGACATTCTTAAGACAGGGAACACTGCTATTATTAATGACCACTGGATAAAATACTTTCCTCATCAGGAGATCACACATACTGAGCAACTGCTTCAACATTATTGCACAAGAGTTAACTACCTGCTATATCACAGACTGCAGTCCTAACATAATTAGAGAGGCAAGATGCTACAGTACGGAAACTCCGATAAATAGAATCATGCATCTGTTGTCGCTACGAACTTCTTAGAAAAAATATTTCTATGCCTTGTTTTTCCCATTATTAGAGTGATCAGATTTCCTCCATGGAAACACTATCTAGTGCTAAAGTGCTAAAGAACTAAGCATCTGTGAGAAACCTTTATGTTTTGCCTGTCCTCTAGCTATTTCTGATCATCTTGCCATAGGTTGGCTGGACATGTCTCCACAACAATCTTCCCCAGCATTTCATGTTTATTCACACAGTTAGGAATCTCTTACTTTATTTGTACTTTCCACTCATTTTCCCACTATGAAAAATCAGACTTACTGGTCTTTAGTTCCCCTGAACCACAATGCCTCATCTTCCATTCCTCCAGTACCAAGACCAATCTAAAGGATATTTTACACAGCACAGTAGTTTCACACTTTCATATTTGAGCTCTTTTAGAACTCCTACGAAAATACCATCATCCCAACAATTTATCACTAAGTGTTTTACCAGTTTGTTCTAAAATCTTTCTTACTAACATGTTAATTAATCCAGCTCATTCACCCACAAACAGCATCTGAAATGGAAACCTTGCGAAGCTCCATGACACTGAAGGTCAAACAAAATAACTGACCTAGATTTTCTCCCATGGTCTCATCTTCTCTGAGCTTTGCATTAAAACCTGACCACTGTTTCTGGTTCCTCCAACGTGCATAATGGGCTCTCTCTTTCTTCATGAAGCTCTGAAGGATTTTCTCTAGTTTATGCCACATGGTGTTTTCTGAGCCATCAACATTTTAATTAAGCCCTGAACAGAACTTCTGGCAGGGTTCATCTGCATTGTGCCTCAGTATTTGGAAAGGAACAAAGCTGCTATTAAGTATTATTATTAAGAGAAAATTAAGCATGCTGTATTACAAAGAACACAAGAAAGAAAATAAGTATTTTAAAGAGAAATTAAATTTAATCCACTACACAATCTTTAAGTTGGCATCCATGTGCATGCGGTACTCAGAGAACTTTCTAATCTGTGCAATAAAACACATTATTTCTCCACAGAGACAAACTCTTAGGTCTTAACTTAAAAAAAACCAAACCAAACCAAAACCAACCAACCAACCAACCAACCAACAAAAACAAAAACAAAAACTAAAAACAAACAAACAAACCAACCCATTGTTTATATTAATAGGATCTGTTTCTACCTAATGATGGTCGAAGCCACTCCCCTTCAAAAACATCCCCAAACCCGGATGAGAAACATAACACACCAGAATCAGACTTCAGAATCAGGTCCTATACTGTTTTCTACTTGAAGTTTGGCATTATAAAATAATCTTTCTATGACTGCGACCTTTTGTGCCAAGTTTCAGCCTGAAGCTGAGTTATTAACTGTAAGGGGTAGAAAAGTAAGGTATTTGTAATGGTTCCAATGGTATAACCTTCATTAGAACAGTGTGAATGGAGCTGCTCTCAGAAAGACTTCTAAGAAGTTGGGGGGTGAAATTATAATTTATGTCATGTAGCACCTTGAGGCAAACTTTAAAACAATTATTTGTGAATGCTACAAAGACATTATCCTACAGCATTTTCATCAATAATACAGCCCCCCAAACTGATTCAGAAGAGGGAAAAACACCATGATTCCAATTAAAGACAGTAAACTGCACAGTTTGCATTATATCTTAGGTATCCCACGAGCCTATACTCTAGAAATGCCTTTATTCTCTGTCTGATGACAGATATGTATTAATATGTCCTCTTGTCTACACAAACTGTGGGTGTTTTCGCCCAAGCTTTTTCTTTTATGGAGGATAAATAAGCAAAATTCATATTCAGCCCAGCACCTGCTGAAGCTGTCACCTGTAGTGTTTGTCATATTTCAATCAAAGCCGAAGCCAGCCAGTCATTTTTATACTGCACAATCCCTACATACTCGAGGACCAGAATTAATGAATTAGCTATTGATTAAATTCCACTCTAGCAAATCCACCGTGGCAAATAAATGAACTACCCGGGGCACGTGTAGGCCACGGCCAGACATGTCCGGGCAATCGATCAGTAGTTAGTATTCTTTTGGGATATAAGAACAGCTGATGATAATATGACATGTAGGAAAAGGCAGTGTAGAAACAGAGTCTGTTTCTGGCTGAGCAGATTATAAAGTAGGAAGGCATTTTTGATCCTTTTGCATTCATGTGTTATGACATATTAGTCTATATATAATAGCAGAAACATGCATAAGTGTTTGCAGTACAGACAATACAGACAAAGGCATACATAAGTTAAAGCCAAGGGCAAAAGATTAGATCCTGAATTGAGTTCTTATCATCAAACAAGCTTTGACTATATCTGTTTGTGTGACAGAAAAATAGCAAGCTTAATTTCACCCTTACACAGAGACAAAAGCTGAACTCGAGCAAAATGTAGAAATGATAAACAGCAAACCAAAATCCTTAAGAGAGTGGAGAAGCAAATAAATTCTAACCATTTCTGAAGGCTCAGATGTTTGATTTTTGTTATTAAGCAAAAAATTCTTTCTATAAAAGAAACAACTGCTAATGAGCATAATCCACCAAAAGTGTAATAAAATCACATGAACAATAACATACACACAGGAGGCTAACTGTGTTGTTATTGGTGTAATTCTGAAAAATGTGTTAGTGAGCTTACTTTTAGTCTGTCTTTGGAAGATATGTACTCACAAATAATCACTGTACATGTTACCATTTGGCTGCTTCTAAGGACTGCAAATCTGATGCTCCTTTTACAATTGAGAAGTTTGTCCATGCCTGTGGATGCAGTGGATAGGCAGACTGCAAACAGTGGTTCAAGGAGACATAGATATGCATGTCTTTTAAGATAGCTTCCTAATTCTTACTGTTGTGATAGGTGACTTTTTTTTACCCATGATTATTCTAAGCTTCCATTATCAGCATCGCATTGCTCCCCAAGCATTAATCTTCCTCTTCTTAACTGACAGCAAAATGTGATAATTTTCATTCCTCTACACTTCTTCTCTTAACTACTTCAACTTATGCTTTATTTATTACCACAGCACACCAACACCCAAATGGTTGTGTACATTCAACCAAGAGTGAGATTTCCTCCATTGCTCTTTTGGCCAAAACTCCAAGACCAAAAAAAAAGCACCATGAAAAACATTTTCAAAGTGCCCACTGAATTCTTGTATGCAACTTATTCAACTGAGAGAAGACTACCTTACATTCTGGTCCCCATTCTGGCTACAAATCGCTCTGATATACAAAAGCCACCTATAGCATAGTACCTTGAGCCAATTACGTGAATAATGGGTGCTGACAACTGCTTTGGCTCATCTTCCACAGTTGTAATCTGGGTCCCATTGCTTCTCACACAGGCATACAGCGTGCAGACTTCCATCTGAGGAACAAGATGAGATTCACATTCTCAGATGCAGAAATCATTCAGCTCTGCTACTTGTTTAGACTCCTCTCCTGGCTTTGAGTCAGTTTTCTACACCTACCATATATTCTAACATGAATATAAGGGTAACTTTTCCTTAGTATTTTCTATTCCTTCATGTCTATTCTGGAAAATTAAAAGTGAAAAATACAATCATACACTTAGTTATGAAAAATGCCACAGGAATAAAAAATTATTCCTTCAGTTCTTGGAACTAAAATAAGCAAAGGCAACATGTAACAGCTAGTGAAGGATGCTAACATTGCTGCTGTATTGTCAACAGAGAACTTGCTCAAAATGAAAGGAAACAAAAAAAGGAAGATAATGCCATAGAATTGCCAGTGAGATGCACATGCATCCAATACAATACTGTTTCCAGAAGAAGAAAAACAATCAAAAGAAAAAAAATTAAACCAACTGATTTTGGTTTTACCTATGTTAGTCTTGTATAAAGACTTGGAAAGCAGAAGAGAAGAATAATTAACATCTCAAGCAACAGAAGGTGGCCATGGTAAATTAATATAGAGGGTCTATAAGTAAGGCAGCACACTGAATTTGCATTGTTATTGAGAAAAGACAAATGTGTTTCCAAGTGGCATTCAGAGAGTCATATGTGTATTCATGGATTGGAGGTTTGCTGTTTGAGAGGGGCTGGAACATAGAAATCTGTTACGGTATGCCTGCCTGTGATGTTTATTTATGGCATGTAGTAACTGGAGATGCAAATTTTCAGAACAAAGTACACATGGTACTACTAAGTCATTCTCACATATAATGCAAAGTAAACCTGAACAAAATAGGCAAGAATAGTTACAGTTAAATGTCAAACTGCATTTCTTGAATATATAAATACCACTTAAGAATAGAAAGATATTGTTTATCCTTCTTTTTTTTTTTTTTTAATTCTGCACACAGTATTCTGCCTTCTATTATATCAATAAATATGAATAGAGAGGCAAAGATAGGGAAAGGGAAAAGCAAAGAAAAAATATTGTACTTATTAACAGCATAAAAAGTACTACTATGATTTCAGAGATCAGCTCTGCTTCTTCCTTAAAAGGATAAGGAGAAAAAAAAATGATAAAAGGATGACAAATGCAATATCATTATTTCTCTGTGCTGATATATTATGCATGCCTGATGTTTCTAAAACAATTGCAATTTTCTTTTAATGAGTAGGAGTAGAATCTTTTCCTCCTTGTAATATATGTTGGGGCTTTGCTAATGTTGTAGCACAGAGCATTTAGGGGAAAGTAAATGGAGTTTTGATGGTTTGAAAAAAGATAATGGAAATTTGTATTACGAAAAGTGTACACAGACCTAAAATATGCTTTGTATGTATACCGTGCAAATATACGTCCACATATGTAAAGAATTTCATGAAACAATATTCTTCTTGGAAATACACATATTTTAAGTAAAATAAAAGTATCTTACATAACCCAGAAAAGAGATGCTAACCTGTATATCATATACAGTGAATGGAGACAAATCTGCTAAAATAAAGGAACCCGGCACATTCATTCCAGTCTTGTACTGCTTATTATTTACATAGACAGAGTACTCTGTGACAACACCATTCGGGTTTGAAGGCGATGTCCAGATGACACGTACAGCTGTACTGTTGATGATGACAACCTCTGGAGGGAACATGCCCTCAGGCTCTAGAAATAAAGGAAGAAACTGAATAAACTCCAGCTGTCTCTGCAAAAGCACTTGTTTAACCAAATGCAGATTAGTATTTAGGTTTAGCAAAGGGTTCACTGCTTATCTGCTTCCCTCTGATGAAGTTATCACAGTCTGTAGTCTTCTGTAAATTGGCTTATTATACTCTCAGTTAGAAACCACGAGAGCTGATGGTAAAATGCTTTATACCAGCAACATAGTGTCAATCATCAGTAGTATGTGGCCAGTGAGATATGATGATAAATTATTCACCCATCTGCACCGCCAACATACAAATATTATTTTAATGTGCCCCCCAATCCTAATCCTTCCAGAAAAAAAAAAAAAAAAAAAGGAAAGCAAAACCTGAGAGCAAAATACTTTATGTCTGGTGGAACGTGATGTTATCAGCCTCAAAGCTGAAGCAATATGAAACAATATGAAGCAATATGCAATATTGTCATTATGTAAATGGTTTTGAATGTTGATTACTATAGGTAATGATGAGGTCTAATACTTATTTTAAAAAAGAAAAAAAACCACCTTCCTTAGCGTTAAATTACATAATTATCTAAGCATATCAGAAATAACCATGCAAAGACCTATTTTATCATAACTACCCATCTTTGCCAGTTGAAAAATTGCCCTTACGATCCATTCTATTTTATAAACAAAAGGTGCTGACCCTCGGCATCAGTAAGGAAATGGAATCCTCACTTAAAGTGCTTTGCTAATGACCTGGAACACTTGTTTCTGAGGTAATGATATTATAATGTTTATAATGAGACTTTATAAAGCAAAAAGATTAGAAATACCATTCTAAACACATTTCAGATGCACATTTTTTTATTATTATTTTATCCTCCCCCTTTCCCCAACCCCCCAGTAGTTGCCCACTGGCATAAAAATGACTCATAAAGAATTTTCTTACAGGCTGAACTTACACCTGGAGTTTCTTGTGAGTCAGGAAAGGCCCTGCGTATGACTGTCATGTCAAAAGCACATCGCTTCACAGAGCAAATCTTTTAAAAAACCCATTAATTGTTTCTAAATTCCACCATTTATTGATATGAACTCAGTTCCCAACATAGTGCACACAGACAGGAGTATGCAGGGGAAGATGAGAACAAACTGGGTTAATATCTGCTATTAGAGCTTTTGCCTCTGTCTCACTGGGACCATTTATTGATCTACCACATGATGACAAGCAGCACTTAAGCATTTTAGCGTTTTAGACCTTTTTCCTTTTATACCGGAAATTTTATAATGGAAGGATGACTGATCTCAACCCTAACAAAAATCAATCAATTTCATTCTCAGATTTTAAGCCAAGCCAAATACACTGCTAACCAACCTCCGTCTGAGGTAGTCACATGCACAACTTCACTGTTGATGCTGTGGGCTCCGTTAAAAACTTGAAAAAATATCTGATACTCCGTGTTGGGCTGCAAATCATCTATGACTACAGAGTTTACATCAGCCTGGATCCTCAGAGATCTTCTGTCATCAGTAGAATTCAAGTAGAGGGTGTAATATGCAACATCTCCTTGCAAATCTTGTAGTGCTAAGAAAGGAAAAACACTGGGAGATCAACTGGTAAACATTCAGATAGCAAGTTTCTTATCAACAACATTTACTTGCAAGAGAAAAACAAATTTTATGTAGACTTCCTCATTAAATAACAAAACTAAAAACAAATGAAGATTCCATTACCTGCCTTCAATTTCACCCTTATAAGCAGTGATGCAGGCTGCTCCTCCAAACTTGTCAAAATCGTTAACAGTTCACCATCCTATCTAATATTGGAGAAAGCTCCTTTCTCTACACATCCCCATGATGACAATGGAATCTGTGAAGTAAATGAATTAACAGGCGAAATCCGCTGCTAGCAGTGGTGTGCCGACCTTGCAGCTTGCCGCTATGAAAGGATGGCTTTCACGCAGATAGAAGGAAGAGAGCAAATCAGATTGCTCTATGGCACTAATTAAAGTTGGAAACATCAAAAATGTTTTTCCCTTTTTGCTCCTTCCCATCAAACAACACTCCTCCATACCAAAAGTACTCAATACCTGTGTTTGTCCTCTAGCTGTGAATAAGGGGCAAGTACCAATGCCTTAAATTATAGCTGCATTCACCTTTATACAGAGAGCCTTTTGGCCACAGTGAAAATGAAAATCTATGTGTTACTATTTTAGAACAAGCATGATAGCATCATCCACATGCAAAGCTATAATATTTTCAGAAGCATTACAATTACAGGGGGAAAAAAACAACTCCTCACATTTCTTCCTACAATGTGTTTTGCCCAGCACTAGCTTCTCCAGTGAAAGAAAGGAAAAAACAGTATGATTTTCTGGCTACACAGGGAAGGAAATTCACTGGTCTGAGCTGATGCATAAACATGGATTCCAGAAAAATTTTGCTCCCCCATTTTAGTAACTCAGATGTAGTTTGTTATCTTATCTGTCCTTTGTCAAACATTTTAAGTTCAGATCTGATCAAATGCACCTGCTTTTCCAGTATCAAGATGAAAAGAAAAATTACAACAAAAACTTTAAGCACTACTACATATTGCTTTAGGTGACACACTGTACCACTGAACAGGACTCAGCTTACTGGGAAAGAGCACTGATAAAAGCCAAAAGCATGGTTTCAGTTTTAATAATACACAGTTTTGTCATAGAAATTCCTAATCAAGAGTGATATGTTGTTTTTATTTTAAGTGGTACAGATACAAGTCCTAAATCCTTAGAAGTCTGAAACCTTCAGGAAGTTTTCCAGAAAAAGAAACATAGCCGTACATTAAGAACTCCCAAGTTCCCAAAGAAAAGAAGAAAATAATTTGAAAACTAAACTTAGGTATAAAAAGTAGTTAATATGATTATTGTCACATAGGAAGTAATAAAATATGATAAGGTTTTCAAATATTGAATAGCCCTATCTTGGTGTTTAACCTTTGTACTCACAAACATACATGAAGGAAATTTCTAAGGTATGAATGAAAATAAAACCAGAGTGCATTACCTACATCTAGAAGGTCAGGGGTTTAGATTACTAAGGTAATGAAACTTCATTGAGCTGCTTCAGATCTATTACATTTGTCAGTTTTTCTAAGCATGCCTAATTCAGTCATGCAATTATAAAATAAAGAGACTACATTTGTTGCAATTCAGCATCCAGTCCTTATAAAATCATTTGCATGTAAGTCATGCAGAAATTCCCCACTACTGTGTTAGCAAACCAGCTAGAGAAACTAGCTGAACTCATTTTAAGGAGCAGAGCAAAAAGAGAGAGAAAGGGGATTCTCTCATCCTGAAGGGAAGTATTTGTAAATTTTTATACAAAGGGATGAAGTATACCACAAAGACAACAGAATTTTGTGTACTACTACTCTATAGATTTGTCATGAGTTTGCATTAACTATTTCTTCACTTTCACTATTCTCATTTTGCAGAAATAGCATATAATAAATACGAACATGAGTGAGAAATAGCAAAACGGGCACATTTTTTTTTTCCTGTTTCCTTCCTCTCCTTTCAAGGACGCTTAGGTATATTATAAATCAAGACAAGGACTGTGTTTCCTATGAGAGCAAGGCAGGCTAACATAAGTGATGGCAGGTTAACATCTAGTTATTGGAATAAATACTAAGCACACTTACTTGGTTGTGACCATTCCACTTCTACAGCAGTGTGATTAACAGCACGTGCACCGAGGACACTTCCTTTCTCTGGTAATCCTGCTAATGTAGTAGCTATCACTTCTTCGCTTGATGTATATCCTACCTCGTTGTGCACTATGAGCTTGTACTCGTATGTTGCGTACCTAAGACATTTTTAAAATAATTAAATGGAACGAAAAACGCAGACGTAGAAAACATTTGCTGTAAACCTTCTGCCTGTGCCAAAGTTTTGCTGTTTCTTCCCTCCCCCAGCCTGAAAAAAATCAGCTGCATTGTTTGCACCAATTAAGTCTCTATAAGAGGTGTCTATTTTTTGGAAATAATTCAGCACCATTAACATGATAACAAAAATAAAACACATTCTTTCACTTCGTCATAGTTATAGCTTCAGAGGTGTTGAGAGATTATAGCTCAATTCAATATGTAATTATAGCAGTGGCAACCTGCCAAAATTTGGATCAGAATTTAATCAAATGAGGCTTTTTTCCTCTTTTGGGAAAGCCATTGATTTTAACTTGCAGAGTCTCATTTGTTAAAGTGATTCACCACACAGCCAGGACTCCCACTACAAAAACATTAAAAAAAAAAAAATGTCTAGAAATGCAAACTCATTTAATTTTCTTCAGACCAGTGTATATTCAACTTACACAGATTTATTAAATACTTCATGCATATTTAGTAAACTATGTAACTGTCACTCTATAATTTCATCTCTCTATATCAAATGGCATATTCATGTATTTTAAGTGGGATTTCATAATCTCAAATTTAATTTCATCATAAAAAGCCTCACACAAAACTGTGCAATCACCGAAACACAGGATCATCTTGTTCAAATTTTCACTGAAGCTGTAGCACTTTGGGATAAATATCTACAAATGCAATGAGGGAACATACAGTAAATGCCTAATATTTAGAGATCTCACTAAAAAAAGAAAAGTCACTCACTCTACATTTACTGTTACTTTTTTCTTTTCAACTGTTTTGTTCCAGCATCTCATATTATGCAACCATCCAGTCTGACTTTCAACAGAGCTAAGCTTTAACAGTGCCATCGAGAAGAAAGCAAACTATTGGGAGCTCACTAGCTCCAGCTGTAACTATAAGCGTTGTAGAATGGTGACAATATACATAACGTATCTTATTTCCCTCTCTGCATTTTCTGTCACTTGCAAACATGTAGAATTTCCCTGGACACTGTAGCAAACGTACAATAAAAATGGAATGGGATCTAGTCTTCTAATTTGATGATAAAAATTTGAGATTCATTTTTTTATTCATATTTCCAACAATGAAGATGAAATTTGTTTTACCCTACTAGAAAAGAAGAAGGCATCATTGTTAAAATAGACTTCTGTCAAGAATATAATAAAAATTCATTAATTCTGAAACATGCTTAAAACATGACACAAATGAAAATAGATGCTGATATATGGATTTTCTTTCTGTGAAAAATAAGGCTTGAGGTTCTCTGAAACACCTTCTCTTCAGCCACAAAATCATCCCGAGCTGTTGACTGCAAAAATATAGCTGCAGGTTGCAGAAACCTGCCCAGAAGAAGCGTTCAGATGTGTCCAAGGGTTAGGCATACTTTTCTGCTCATAGCTCATTCAACCCAAAAGGTCATTGTGCCTAATGGCTTCTCACTTAGGTCCTGTCAGAATTAAGTGCCCCCCCTGAATTGCTAATGTAACTGCTGCAAACATCAGCACCAAAACCAAAGGAAACACTACATGGAATTTCAAACACAGTTGAAAGAAAGAAATGGACACTTGGGCACGATGGAGTAAAAGAACAGCTGCATGATCAGTTATTGCAACAGATGAAAATGAGCAGACACTCTCAGCAAGTAGGCAGTGACAAGCCAGAGGCTGGAGCCCTCGGTTTGGTCTATAAAACAGTCTGGAGCAGAGGTCACATTCTGCCTCTTCACACCGTGCTCAGGAGGGATGCTCACACAGCTTTTACCAAGGTAAGTAGAAGCAACATACAAATATTTGAGGTGCAATGATTGACATGTAGTCCTCATAAAGCACGTCAGCACACAAGCACAGAAAACACACACATGCTGAAACCACGCACGAATGCTTTCCTGAGATTGTACCTACAAAAAGTAATGCAGAATCCACGTTGAGTCTTCCATTACAGGTTCTTAATGTGTGTGTTGGCTTGTCTTAAGGACAGGAAGCTTCACTTCAAGATGTAGCAACTAAGACTGATCAATAGCAAATGCCTTGCTCTATATCTACACAGTAGGTCTGACACATACTGAGAAACAGAATTCGCCCTCCATTTCCCCACTCAACACTCTGCATTTAACTATAATGAAGCTAACACAAAGCTGCCCTTAAATTAGATTTGCCGTGAGTGCGATAAATACTCTTCTTGCCTTTGGAGATACTAAAGCGATCATTAATTTGCACTTTTAAAACCAGATAAGAAAAACAATGCTGAAACCAAGTTTGAAATGTTTCCCAGCAAGGGTTTCTCAAACATGCATTCTGCAGGTGCAATGTCTCTGTCCACACACAAATCTAGAGCGTATGTACACATACCTCTAAATGGTTTGATTGCATGAGCATATCAATGCTAAAATTTCACAAGATCTTTATTTTCATTTGTTTTTCAGAGCAAAACAATATATGAGTCAAGAACTAATAATAAATCCCCGCATATTAGAATGATTAATAACAAAGATGATGACAAAAATATTTCATTACATAATTAATATGTTCACTACATAAAGACACAAGAAATACTTTGAACTATTAAACATACACTATACAAAATGCCAGCATTTGTTTTTATAGTTTTTGTAATCTCACCTGCTAAGACCCTTATCTTCATAAAACCACTGAGTTCCTGAGTAAATATTGTGCCACAGATTTAAATCTTCAGGGGGATTTGATGCAAGTGGTTGCTGGATTTTACGTCTCAGGAGCTCATATCTAACACAAAAGACAAGCGAACACCAGGATTATCTCAAATAATGTTATTACACACAAAAAAAAAAAAAAAAAGAAAAGAAAAAAAAAAGACCAAAAAACCCCAACCAGTTGGGGTTTTTTTTTAAAGCCATACATTATTTTGTTTTTACAGCTGTAAACTTTCTGAGATAAACATTTTTTTCAATGTTTCATGTTTTAAAACATTCAATTTCTTACAAAAGCTACTTTGAAAATGCAAAATGAAGCACTTCCATTTGAAAGAATGAGTTTATTTAATGATTTACAGATTTTAAACTTTGTGGAAATGCTATGAAGATCAAGTCCAAATAGCCTAGTAACAGTGTCTTATGCAGACTTGACTGATGCCATCTGATATGCACAGACTGCTCCAGAATATGAAATGACAGTGTCTCTTTCTTGCAAATGTGCTGAAACCTATTTTACTGTTTATAGCAAATAAGCGTACATTTGTCCTTAACATGTGTTTGCCAAAAAACACAGTGTAAATTACAGGTGACAAACCGGTGTAGAATGAGTTAGCTGTTCCATCTTTGGACCTTAGCAAGACACCTTTGTGTCTGGGTAGAGATTCATGATATGAGCTTGAAAGACCAAACTATTTCGTCCTGGTTTTAATTGGTATCTGAAGCTGTATTCCTTTCTCTGTTCCAAACAGCAGGTCGGCTAAAGCCCATCTTTCATTAGGTCAGCCATGAGACTGCCTGATTCAGGAAACATCCCTGTCAGCCATCCTGCATCACTCACTCTTCATGGTCTTTTATACAAACGCTTTATGGAATTTAACAACTATTAAGTCACTTAATGACTACACAAACTAGAGGGGATAACATTTCCTAATCATTTTAGGGATTACATAGAGAACTATACTGTAAAGGAAACAAAATTATACAGATTTATTCAAAATCTTTAGGATTAGTATTCTTTATTACATTTTACAGGACTTTCTAAAATAAGATTTTCATTTCAGTTTGATAGAGGTGTTTTCCTTGTAAGGCACCAGACGTTTGTACTCTTCCTACCAGAACTACTTTCAATGCTGAGCTGCAGTTTCAATCAAACTAGAGTTACAACAGTGATTACACTGATGCCCAGCAAATTAGGGTCATATGCATATATATTCACTTAAATCCACAGGTTGATTCTCTAAAGTGCTGAGCTGCTGTGTATATCCTTTCCCTGTCCCTGCCTTCCCCCCCTGCCCCATTTTGCTAAGGTACTACTGTTAAATTCCAGCCAAAAGTATGTGGATGCTCAGGCAGATCTTAAAGACGCTCACTTTAAGTACTTTTTGTGAAAATGTTCCCTTCTGTGTTTAAGCATTCTGCAGAATGCCTTGGTGTGTTTAATAGATACTGCATACATTGATTTTGCTTTGCTTCTAACCAGAAATCAACTGAGAAGCTCTCCTACAAGACAGCTAAGACTTCCTACGCCCCATGGCAGCAAGGATGGACAGGTGTAACCTCCAACAACTTTTGCCCTTAAGTTTGGGGCATAATCCTCAACAGCTACAAACACAAGCATTGTGCCACTAACCTTAGTGATGCAAAATCAAATTGCTGCAGAAGTTGTGAGTATAACCTCAGAAATCAAATAGTAAAAACTAATCAAACTCCAATGCTGTCAAAACATTCAGATGACTTTATACACCCAAAACAACTCTCACATGGGTGGTTCTCCACTGTCAACAGAACTCAAAGACAGATCATTACAGTTTTACTAGGAACAGTCCTGGCATATTCTGTCCAATATATTTCATAGTCAAGTAATGAAAAGCATCAAAATCCTTTTGAATGCTGAATGGTGATCATGTGTAAATCACCCCCACTGGCAGCTGCTGCTGCTACTCTGCTTGCTGCAGACTTCTTGCTCCATCATGCTGTACAGAGCAGCTGCTTCAGTGGTTGTTCTTGTTGAGGGCAGCATGGCACACCATGAAGGAAATGAAGTCTGCAGATGTAGGTCATACTGAATTACTTCAATAATCTATGGTAAAATGGTCATGTTGTTAACCCCAGAATAACAGGGACTGCTTTTCAAAAACTTTAAATTTTACTGTAGAGCAATCAGCATTTCATTCAGTTGTAGTGTGCCCTAATTAAGCCTGAAGAAATAGTCAAGCTACTGTGCTGTAATAACATACGCAACTGAAACTGCATTACATGATAATTATTGAACCCATCAGTGCACCTAGAAGAGAGCTACCAACCAGAACATATGGAGTACAGAGTTATAACTCCATGAATAGTTTCACAATACGTTAAAGCATAGAATGAAAGATGTGTTTGACATTTTTTATTGTGTATATATAAAGATACATTTGTCTTTATAAATCTTCATGCACTCGAATCCATATTTTTTAATGTCTATACACATACATACACACACACACTCAGTAATCAATAGATTCAAATCAAGGTCCCCACCCCAGCATTATAGACTGATGTCAGAGGAGATGCCTTCCTCTGGTTGCTGTGGTGGAATCCAACCTTCTATATCCAGCACTTCCTTGAACTTCCCATTTTTGAGTCTGCCCCCAGCATTTTAACTTCCATTTTTCTCATGCACTCTCGTTCTGAAGATTATTTCATGTCATTGCAATTCCAAATGGCCACTTTCTCTTTATGGGGAATAAGCCACAGAGAGTACTGAGAATATCAAATGAGTTAATTATCTGTGTTCACAGAGATCTCATACTTTTCTTGTCATTTTGTTGGTGGAACACGTTGCTCGAACCTGCCACCAAAACGTGGCTGATGCTGCAGCCCAAACCCATTCTGACTTTGCAAATATCCTGTGCTTGCTATTGCTGGCTTTTCAGACAGAACTCATCTGAAAGTCTTCCAGAATTTGTTCCACAAAGGAAATACCACAGCACAGACATCACGCTTGCTCTTAGTAATCCTGACTTTTGTTCAAAACAATTCAAAGCTCACCCTGCTATTATCTGCTTCTAGGCATACCCACTTTCCATGAGTGCACTCATTGGCTCCTGAACTCTAAAGAGGAACTTCCAGAAGTCAGAAATTTAGAGATCACCTCATGAAGTTTGCATCACTCAGAATTTTCTGAGTCAGATTTACGTAAGGAGAAGAAAACTGCTTCCTCAGTTGCAACTAAGAGCTTACCTCAGATGAGGGCCGTTCGGCCTTAGTGGTGGTTGCCAAGAAATGGCAATAAAGGACTCGCTGATTGGAGTCACAGACAACGGACTAACACTCTGAGGCGCTGCTGAAGGTGTAGTCACGCTTGTAGGCAAACTCTCTGTGCAGCCTCCTAGAAACCCATCACCTCCAGAACAAGCTATTACAGTGACCGAGTAGTTTGTATAGGGTAGAAGATTAGTCACCAAATGACTTAACATTGATGAAGTGTTCCCAGTAATGACAATTCGTGGATCAGGCATGCGAATCTCATAGTTAAGGATTTCACCATTCTGTATCAGAGGAGGTTTCCATGAGACCTGAAAGAGGAGAAAAAAAATTAGTCGATAAAACAGGTCTGTTACAGTCAGAATGCAGAAATACAGACATAACAAGTGGGATCTGAGGGTGTGTTTGTCCTTCTTCATCAAAACAGACTTGGTGTAAAACCTTTAACTGAAAGTTTATTTTTGAATGTACATCAGTTAAAAATCTAACCTCCTCTAATTTTAGTGAGGGTTGCAGTAAGAGTTGTAACCATTGAAAAATCTACTATTTAGCTTCAACCAGTAAAATGTGAATTCTCCACTCCAAATTGGAGGTGTTCAGATGCATTAACAAAAGTACACTAATTAGCATAAGTATCACTAAGTGCCATTTATTTTCTTAGGGTGTATCACCTGGTGTGCTCATCTATTCAGGCAGAGTATAAAGAAATCTTATTTTGCGTTTGCACAGTTTTCAGAAGTATTTAACTATATTAGGTCCTATGAGAAACAAGATTTGTCTGCACTCTCTATATGATGAAATATGCAGGTTTTCCCTTTTCTTTTTCAGTAATAAATTACACTGGTAAGTATCAGACTATGAAAAGACACAATTTTCAATTTTTAGAACAACAAAATCATGCTGAGAAAACTTTATCACTAAAAAATTGGAAATTACATGCAGAATTCACGTTATATATATGTATATACATATTGCTATGCGTACTGTGGCTTTACTCTTATTAAACTGATGTTAGGGGTTTGGTTTTAAGTTTTTCTTTTTTCAAAAGAAAAGTATATTATTCTATATATTTATTCTTACCAGTTCCACTGAGGAATCACACACAAATCATCGTACAGTAAAGTACAAGGATGTTCTCAATTATTTTCTAAGGCTTTTTGCCACAGTATCTTGACAGAGACTTTGGACTGACACAATGAGGATAGGTAACTGTATTAAGAATCTCAAAATCTCATAAAGGTAGTATAAGAGCATCTATTAATCCTTCCAATCCTTCCTTCCCTAGAAGTCCCAGTGTAGGAAGTACACCAGCTTTGCTTTGCTCATCCGTGGGACTGTTTTCCTTGCCATTGACTCACTCATCTATAACATTTGCTGTCACTTTTCCTCCCAGGCACAGAATAATTAAGGATTTAATCCAACATTGCAAAGAACACAGAAATGCAGAAAACTGAGATGAAAATATGTACAGAACAAAATGAACAAAGATAATATTGAAGTGCTAAATAGTAATAGCAAGATACTTTAGCTTAAGTTGAACTTTTTCTTTAATTCTTTCCAGCCTCTAAAGTAAGTATCTTTAAAAAGGTATATGCACAATTACACATGGCCGTGGAAACAGAGCAGCTTGATTTATAAAATTACTTTTAAAGGGCCCTTGGGGATTAGAAAACGTTAAATTTTAGGTACAGAAGGACCTTTTAGGCCATCAGACTTGTAAGAAACCTGGCAGAAAAGTACTGAAGAAAGCTGAAGGATTTTGATAACAGAATCTGGAATACTATTAAACAGAGAATTAGAAACAGGGTGATGTTGAGTAAAGACAGCACAAACAAGATTATTGGTGCCCATATAAGAAAGGCTTAGCTCTGGCTAATTATCAAATGCTGTATTCAGATTTCTGTTACTTTCGGCCCCAAATCACAATCAAAAAAAAAAGAAGAAAATACTATTGATAAAGCAAAGCAAAATTTCGCAGAGCATAGGAATCAATTTGCACCATTCTAACAGACATCTAACAAAACTCTTATTTTGAAGTACTTCATGTAATCTTGTTATAAGCTTAGGAAGGAGAGAACAGAAGATTAGCACAGACAGCAGCAAGTATGTGCTGGTTTTGGCTAGGACAGAGTTAATTTTCTTCATAGTAGTTGGTATGGGGCTGTGGTTTGGATTTGTGCTCGAAACAGTGTTGATAACACAGGGATATTTTAGTTATTGCTGAGCAGTGCTTACACAGAGTCAAGGTCTTTTCTGCCTCTCACAACACCCCACCACAAAGGGGCTGGGGGTGCACAAGAAGCTGGAAGGTGACACAGCCAGAACAGCTGACCCCAACTGACCAAAGCAATATTCCACACCATATGACATTAGGTGAAATTTCCAATTTCAGTGCTTTTTATTGCTACTTTGCCACTCACACTGGATGCATTGTAGAAAGAGAAGAAACGTGCATCACAGAAAGCGAGGAATGCACATTATCACCTGCTGTTTCCAGGGACATATCTTTGAAGTTGCTGGTAGAAGCACAGAAGACTTTAAGGTCTGTCACTCTACAACAGAACACCTATTCCTGCAACCATGTTATTCTTTTTTGAGGTGTAGCAACTATCCTGAAATTCTGCCTCAGTGAAGTGTAGCTAAAGATTATATATTTGATTTCTTTTTTAGGAATATTAATAAAGTACATGTCATTATGAGAGAAAAAAACCCCTCTTGTTGCTTAATTCAAGGTGGCTTCTAATAAAAGAACTACATGCCAAATGCTTTGGAAAATTCCTAGTACTACCCTCTCAGAAGAGAAAATTTTCTAAAAATGTTCACCTTCTACCAAATCTTGTTTTATTTCCTGGAAGAGTAAAGGTGTTATTTTTTTTATTACATTTTAGATGCCTAACTTTTACGTTTGAAACCACAAAATTACTCTAACAGAATTCACACAAGATTCACCATACACTGTAATCTCTTTGAATTAAGGAACAGATTAATAACATGGGGAGGAGAACAGACACTGCTCCAGAACCTCAGCTCCTGAGTCTTATACAGCATGTGCACTAGCTGGTAAAACTTGGAAAACTCCCAGGTGTTACTTCACAGCATTTGCTGTGCACTAGCAGATAAAATACCTCATGCTGTACATAACATAGATGCTTCATGGAGCTTACACTGGGAAAATTCTCTTTTTTTTTTTTTTTTTTCCTAAACGACATTAGAAACAGATTGAACAAAAACAAAATTCAGTGAGCAGCATGACACAGAATGCAACTTTTTTTCTTGTCTGAGCATGGATATCTTTTACAAAGGTATGTAGATGAGTTATCACTTTGGTTTGTATTTTTTTAAACTACACAAAAGGATGACCAAGGATACACACAGTCACTGCTGTGTCACTTGACCTGTTTTGAATATGTCACCTGGGAATGAGAGGACATGAAGTCTCTGAAAAAACCTCTCTTGTCAAGAGGCAAGGGACTGCCTGAGCCATACAGTGTAAATGAAGATGATGGAGCCTGCCTGGTTAACACACATGTGGCACCACTGGACCCCTTCTCCACTTTGATGTGCCAAGGTTTGAGGTAAGATCTTGGCAGTGCATGAAAGCAGGAAAGCTCACTAGACAGGCTGTGTTGGAAGCAGTAACAGTTTGTTCATTGATTTGAAGCTCAGCACTGAGACCATGAAAGAGGATGCCCATGAGGAAGAGAGAATAAGGTAACTACTGGGAGAGATTAACTGATTCAATGTAATGACTCTGGAAGCTGTCATTTAAAGATCAAAGCACCTTATTTTCTCCACCACAAAATTTAAAGAGACAGAAATTAACCATTTTCCCTCCATTAAACAGTTATAACCTTGGAAATTCTGAGCTATGTGAAGAGAGGCATTGGCACATGGGTAACTATTTTACTAGTTCAGGTGTGGCTTCAACAGCTTGCTTTTAAATCAGTGTATTTGGCTTAATTTTATTCTCATTTCTCCCAGCTATTGCTTGTAATATCTACAAACAGAATGTAATAAACACTACTGAGAGCTTTTCACTGTTGGTCTCAAAGCATGTTGTTTCAAATTGCAAGTATTATTATTCCAGTTTTACAGATGAAATGACTAAATACTAGACTAAGTCACATATCCAAAAGAAGGAAAACTGAAAACAAAGACCTGCTACCCTAATTCTGTATTCCAGCCACTGAACTATAGCCCTCTGGCAACCCCCTAGCCCCCAAAAAAGTAGTTGGGAGATGAATTTCCTCATGAGTTCTTATCTGCCTTAACAGAAATTATAGTGGGATTCAATCGAGACCCAGTATCACATCACAAAAGCAAATCCTGACAGAGTCACTGGTACTTATTCTCATACACTTTGCGTATGACTTACATTCAACTTTAGCAAGCACTACCACAAAAGAATGGCATGATCAAGTTTGCTCTAACAGACTGCTACTACAAAAACTTCTAGAAGCACATAGCTTGAGTAGTGGCAAAACAGAAAGAACATTTATTTTTGATCCTAAACATCTACTACAGCAAAGTGTTTAAGTTCTATCAAAGGCAAGTGCATAATGCTGATGAAACCCTGATTAGTTCACCCCACTGTATGATCTGTACCAAATGAGCAAGCTGTGCAAGGAATCACAGTCCTAAAATGTGGTAAACCTCTAGTGTGCAAGTTAAGGTTGTTCCTATGGGTGTTGGAGTACCCTAAAGTCACTCAAGCAGCACTTATGTGGCAAATAAACCAAGGTCTCACTGACCTTAGCAGCATTACAAGGAAATCTTCACACAAGGATTGATTGCTCCTAAACAATTTCCCCAATGCACCAGGCTTACCTGCATAAAACTGGAAGTGTGGGGAGTAAAGTCCAAACTCTTTTTTTGTCCCCAGCACTGAGGTGCTATGTGGACTTACTGCATCTCCCCTTAGTGTACAAGGTCTAGGCATCAGGGTTGTTTGTATTCTCAAAATCATGTTCTTAGGCAACTGCAGTCTGAAACATTTTGAGAATGAAGAAGAAACAGGGGGTTTTAACCTGGAAGACAGGAAGGGTCTTAACAGCCTTGTTCTCTACCACACAGTGATCTGTAGAGGTAAAACTCGGAAGGATCACCTCTTAGTCACTGACTTCAGTGACCATGGAGTTATTACAATTGCATCCAATGTTCTGTAATCAGAAACAACTTCACAATGACAGTAAATATTAATGTGTGGGACAAAAAAACAACTACAGAACATGTGCCTATAACTGTAATTCCATAGGAAGTGGAAAATGGACAAAGAAAAACACCTTCCTTTTCATGGATGATACTTAAACTGTAACTACAGGGTACTTTGCTTAAAATGTGTCAGTGGTATCCATTTCATACAGCTGAAATATTCCTCCTGTAAATTTTAGTCTCAAGCCTATTTACAGAACAACAGGCATTTAGCAGTCCACTGTCCAGTTTCTGGGATAATGAAGAACAGAAGACAACTATAAAAATAGCTCCTTGTTTATTTGTGTTTGCTCACTTGTGTATGCAATTGAGTAGCCAAATTTGAGGAATAGCTGCTAGTTTCTCACTCTGTAGCAAAAAATTATAAACTTCTGCAAAGAAAGAGTGCAGGCTGCAATTCTTCAAGATCCTATGGACAGCAAACTGATGACATTCAATCTGTAGGGTGGAATACTATCTTTCTCTACTGCAACTCATTCTATACAAATAAAAGAACACCAGGTGCTCTGTAAATTAAGTGATTGTCATCTATGAGCATAACAATAAACATGAATGACAAAGGAATTAAAAAGTCTACAACCCTTCCTCAGTCAGAAAATTAATGACATGATATTAAATCAATACATAAAAAAGGGGATTAGAAAGAAGAATGAAAGTTTGGTGCTGAATAATCACCACAGCCCTTCAGTTCTAGTAAGCAGCCTGTATAACATATATTAAGACAGCAATCAATGAAGTCATCATAATTATTTATTTTTCTCATTTTGAATTTAATCAAATTGCAGGAAGTTTCTGTAGCTGATGTCATCACAAAGGAACGGCATGGCAGAACAAATATATGTCAAGAAGCTACTTCATCCAGCCAGGATGAAAACATTATTTTTTAAATTATCTAAGCACCAAAAAGAAAAATATTTCCTTTTCCCTTGAGAGAAACACCAGGATTAAGTACAGCTCATGCCAAATTCTATATTCAGAAAGAAGTTATGCAAAGAATGACAGGAAATGGCTGCAGCTTCTTGTCTTATCAATGGTCCAGTTGGTGGCACCGGCCAGCAAGGGAGAGCAACACAAGCAAACATGCATCAGCAAGTCTCCAGTTAAGCCAATAATCAGGACTACATCTGTCTTCCCCAGGCCAAAGCCCTCAAGGGACAAACACAGCAGCAAAAGGGAAGTCTTCCTATTGAAAGTTAAATGGCCAAAGTTGGAGAATTTGCATATTGCAGTTAATTTAGCTCAGCATACTCAGCCACATAATGCTTTTCCTACACAAAGAACTCCTTTAAATAATTATTCACTGTGTAAACCAGCCTCTTTCCCAAGCCACTCAACCTAGCTACATTCCCGAATGTCATATCAGTGTGAAGCGTGAGATTGAAGCAGCACAGCAATTGCAACCCTCACAAGAAAAGGAAACAATTTCTTTTATGCTTCTGTACATTAGGGTATAGCAAATCTTGTATAACAGGAATAATGTTCATGGCATTGGCATATACTAAATAAACGGCTTTTGCAGTTGCTGAATTCCTCCACTTCACTTTGGCATTTAATCAGCCACAAAAGCAGTTTATTGCGCAGTATACTCTGCTACTATGAACATTATCAATTCAGCAAATATTAAAAAATAGCATGCAGGTGTCACAGGAATGGGTACTTTAAAAATTATCGACAGCTTTACACTTTCTGTCACACAAAAGAAAGCAAGCTAAATGTTATGGAGAGATACAAGTCCATTCTGATTAAAATTAAATGTTAAAGGAACACATACACATCAGAAGTGTTTATGCCAAGAGTGACCTGCTTTGTTGATATTTTCCTCCTTGCAGACTGAAAGCTGTGGTCTATGAAAATAAGCTGTATACTCAAGTGAGTACTATTCTGGAGCATTTTAAATTCTCTACATTGTCAAATCATTTATATTGATTCTACGACTAAATAAAGGAACGGAAATATGTTTCTCTTTTTTTGTAAATTCTTTCTGTTTTCAATAGAAGTAAATATTTGTGCTCATGGTTTGGGAATGGTTACACTGACAGCTGAAAGCCTCTATTGATTTGCAACCGTGGCTGGTAAAGGAGCCTCTTGCTAATCTTTCCCACTCTGCCCTTCCAATACTTTCCGCTCTAACCTGGGAGGAAAACTCTCTCTAGGGCAAGAGGTAATTAAAATCTCCCTCCCAGAGAGACGATGTGTTTTCCATTCTCTGCTTAAGGGTTACCACTGTAGACACTGAATAAGATGAGAGCATTGTACAGCACACACGGATTCCACAGATTTGATTTGAACACCACACAGGTGATAAATGCACTGCAGGTACAGTGAGATTGATCTGCTCAGGAATGGAAATAGGCCTTTCTGGGACCCTTTTCAGAGTTTAAAGGCACCAATGTAAAGCAATCCCAAAACAGATCCATCCTATTCCCACGCAGGAAAAGTTCTCAACCACTAAGTGTCAATCCATGCACAATACTTGACAGTTGTTGTGCCTGTGCACCCAGTGTACTTCTGGGGTGAAGGGGCACAGCGGGGTTTGCAGAGCAGCTATTCAGATGTACACCTTAGTTTGAAAGAGCAGTGCAAAAAACCCAGATGTTTTTCAACCAGGTGCTACATCTTTCTTCTTGTATTCTTCTAGGACAGAACAGCCGCATGGGCCACAAGGCAGCCTCAGTGCCATGGCACAGCCCAAGGGGTGGTCTCAGAGTCTCGTTTCTCTGATGTGAACTTGCCATAAAACTGAAGACAAGGAAACACCAGCACCACCGGTGAGCTAATCCATTTGACAGACCTGTAAGAAGGCTAACTAACAAGCAAAATGAAATGCCACTGGCTTCCTCTGGTGCTCTCATCTGCAAACAAGCAGAAGTTGACAAAACCACTGGATCTAGCAAGCCTTGTCTATAATCTCTTCAGTTATGAAGTGCAATGAGCTGTTCTGCACCTATAACTTTATTTCCATTTTTTAAAGATATAATAAACATCAATATTAATAACAACAACAATAATAATAATAATAGCAGCTGAAAAATAATTAAATCTCTTTCCATCTTGAACAAGAGAAATTTTAAGATTTTAAGAAGTTTTAGAACCTTACACATCAAAGTAATGTCTCAGTCATGGCATACCCTCTGCACAGGAACTGTATCAAGTATTCCCAACTCTCCCGCAGTTATGACGACTATCAAATTAAACAGCACTAGATAAATTAGAAGAATTCATGTCTGTATCAGCAAAGGACAGCAATACTCTATACACTGAGAGAATCTTTGCCGAAGGACAGATGCTGGCATAGACATAAGTCACTTTTCTCTGTTAAATGCTGCCACCTTTAAATATTTTGAACATTTTAACCTAAGTATTTAAAATAAAGAAAAATGAAGAGTAAAACTGAGTCATGGAAATAAAAACATGCAGGTTTCAGCAACTTTGGCAGAAGATGCTGGTCTTAACAGGTCAAAAAATACGTGTCTCCAGGTGGAAAAAACAAGCCTGAGACGACAAGAGCAACAGTGACACAAAATATGACCATCAGTCATACAGAGGGTCATACAATGTAGACATTGAAGGACTTTAAAAAGCTTTGAACATTAATGATTGGCTGGGGAAGAAGAAGAAAAGAAAGTATATGAACTCTTCATCAAGACAGGAAATTTAAAAAACATTGTTATATTGAAATTAGATTATTATATAGTGAAGATTGCACTGCCTGATTTCAGGTTTCAGAAGAAACAAATGATCAAACTGACTTTCAGTATTGGTAGATTACTTGATCTTGGAGCTCAGCAAAAGACAATAAAATTACAACTAAGCACTGACCTCTGATCTCAAGAAAAGACATCCAGTAAAGAATGACAAGACCTCTGATAACTCACAGGCTTTTAAAATTAGGATTGGGTGTTGAATGCACTTGGAGAAAGAAAAAATATGGGTAAGATAGAAAATTATTATGCCCTTTTCACATTAACTGAAGCATTAAAGGTTGCAGTGACTTCTTTGCACTCAGAGTTGAAGCCAATGTGTAAAAGCCCACACAATAGATGTGGACATGTGTGTAAGCATGCCATCGAACTAGGGCTACTGTTTACTCAGCATTGCTGCTTCTGGCAAATTCATGAAAAATGCTTTATTATAAATTGTGGTGGATATTAAGATACATCTACAGAAGCACAGAGAGCAGAGTCCTGGAAGTAGATTGCCCAACACTTCAATAAGCAGTCTGGCAATTCATCACAATTACTAGTGGTCGATCATTATTAATTCTTACGGTAACCATTGTACTCATACTGAACTCATTTGCTATTAACGTGAAGGTAACATGTAATTCCTCAGACATTAAAGCACAATTTTCAAAGCTCAGGATTTCTTTGTCTAATGGGGAAGAGCTTTTTTCACAGCTTAAAATTATGTGTGAACAAAGAAAAAAACAAAACAAAACAAAACAAAACAGCATTGGTTTATTGTTTAAATTCATACCTTCAAACTATTTAGACTGCACTGGTAACACCACTCTGTTTACCTTTTGAAAATACAATGTATACCAAAAATAATAAATCTAACAGATGAACTTCAATCTTATGCAAATGTCCTTTGTTTTGTGCTCTGGTGAGCAAGCTACTGTACCAATACTTTTGGCAGTAGTACAAGACTGAATCCATGGAAGCATGTGTGTATTTACACAAAAGAGGCTTCTAAGCTACAAAAATCCCTCTTGTTTGGTTACACTAATTTCCCTTGAATGAAGTTTGTATGCAAGCCAAAACAATGGTAGTTATCCTGTCCTCTAGAGTTCATTCCCAACAGAACAATGTGAATAATTGAAAACTTCCAAGGTAGTCCTGTAAGACTCTTATTTTTTAAATCAGGAGAACCACAATGCTATTTTTTTCTTTATTAGCTATTTTTTTTTTTTAAATCTGATAATCATATACGTGATTTAATTACATCAAAAAATCTTTTTACTTCTTAGCATTTTAATGAAGTCTTTAAATTTTTTGAGAAGGTGGTAGGTCATTTTCTGATCTGATTAGGGAGTTAAAAGTAAGCATTCAAATTTAACATTCAAAATATGTCAGGAACTTAAGGAAGAAAATAAACTGGAGTATAATGCCAAAGGCTGGTGTAACAGAAAAAAAAAATGGAAAAGAACCTAACGCTTTTGAGCCAGAGGACAGACACTAATTATTCAACTACCCCTGCAGCAATGAAATCTGTTGGCTCAGTCAGTAGATGTCTCTCTTAAATACACAGCTGCTACACAGAAAACATAGAATCATTTTGGTTGGAAGAGACCCTCAAGATCAGGGAGTCCAACCATAACCTAACTTTTGCACTAACCATGTCCCTAAGAACCTCATCTATATGGCTCAAACACGTTAAAGCCATCAGGCAACGAGAGTTATTCCTACCTTAACTGAATGCGGTCCCAACACTTCTACATCAGGTGGCTGAACACCAGCAGGTCTTGATGGTCTAGTGGTAACTTCTGACCATGCACTGTTGTTTGTGCCTCCATGAAGAGTGCTCATCAGAATTCTGTATTCAAATTTCTGCCACGGGCTCAGAGCAGTACTCTGGTCAATGTAGCTCATGGACTGACTGAGTGGGAGAGTCACCACAGTTGATATTTGTTCTGTTCCTTTCACCCTCCTTTCTATAGTAAGGTTTTCCACCAAACCATTCGGGTGAGCAGGTGGTTGCCAGGATATGACCACAGAAGTTGGAGTATCAGAATAGAGCTGTGGAGCAGGAATATCCTCAGGAGCATCTGGAAGAGTCTGTATTGCTGGGGTCTCAGGTGAAAGAGAGCATCCTTTAGATGTGCATCCTTCTACCTGAAACACATAGAATGTGTAAGGATGCAAGTCTTGTATAGTGCAGTTAGATCTAGTTCCTAGCACTGTAGCATGCATTTGGCCATTTTGGTAAATATTATAATGAGTGATAATGCCATTTTGCTTTAAAGGATGCTGCCAGGTGATGCTTGCTGCCCTTGCTGTAACATTCAATAGAAGTGGCGGATCTAAAGGTCCAGGTTCTGTAATGAAGAAAAAAAAAAAAAAAGGAAAATTACTAATAATCTGTGATTTGTAAAAGTCACCATTAGGAAGCAGTACTCATCAAATGAGTCTCAAAATGACAAAAGAATTTCAGATCTGCTAAACAGCCTATTTCTTGAGAAACGGTGGGCCCAGCTATCAAGGGACGAATACAGCTCTCTTCTCAAAGGCAAGCTGCTCTGTAATCACACCTTCCCTCCTCTCAACCTTCCGCTCTCCTTCTCTGCATCCTTTTTTCCTCCTTTGTCTCAAAAGTATCCCATCAGTGCTGTTAGTGTGTGGAGAAAGTGCATGGCTAAGTATCAATATAGTATTGCAGTTCTAGCTTTTGTTGATATTCTTCTAGAGCGCAAGCTACTAATTGCAGCCAATGGCACAGGCATAACGAAGCTGCATATTTTACAGCTCAAGTAAGCCCTTACTGCATCTCTCATTATATATTCAATATTTTACTTCATTCTGTTTATAATTCTAATCCATTTTTTGCAATTTATCTACTCTCTGTTAATATTATAGGCGATTTTTTACTGCAACTGTGACAGAAGCTGCCGATTTAGCTCTTTCACCTACTGATAAATAAACAATGCACAGATCTGACCTTTAGGTTAACAGGTTTTATGCTTGCTCCACTCAGCACTCTAACTGATTCAATTATCATAAAGGTTCAGGAGCTTCCATGAATACTGAAAAAGACCGACCATATGCCTGCATAGGTGTTGTGGAACAGCAAATACTCTGCAGCCCTCCAGAGAAATTCCTTAATTGTAAATAATTTCACCATGCGACACAATCAAGTCACCTTGAATGCAAAACCCTCAGCCTGTGGAGGCAAAGTGTTATTTAAGCTTTACTGGGCTGCGTTAAATTCTGCAATTTGAAGGGCTGTTAAGTTTTTCAATTGAAATTTCATTTAAAATGCAGGTGCTTTTTATTATATTGAGGCTTTACTGCTCTCTAGGTACAAGCAAGAACATGGTGCAATAACACAAATCTGGCTCAATCACTGATCAGTAACAGCTGTAATTCCAGAACATTTAGCATTCTTATAAACCACATCCTGAAATCTATAAATTGCTACAGCAGATCAAGAAAATACTATATTTCCCCCTATTCTGCCCATAGCAATTTTGACATTTATGAGATTTTTCTGTGAACGTTACATTTTATTGAAATCTTAAAAAAAGATATACTTGGATTTAGTAATTGTTTAAAATAGCTTTAGGTTTGGGGATTTTAGGAGAGTGAGTTTCAAATGTTAAGGGGTTGAAAATTTGAAATTCATTAGCAATTGTGGGTGTGTTAAGACTCCAGGACACACAACACAGCACATGCTGAATTCCACAGTAGTCAACAACACCATCACTTAATTCCTAGTGACGTAATACATTGTCCATACCACAGTGTACAACATCTCTATAGGAAGAATAATTTACTTCATCAGAAGTTAAATAATTCCTCATAATTTTAAAGCGAAAAAAGAAATGGGGGGAGGGGAAGGAAACCTAGAAAACAAAAAAATCCAGCACAGAGTGGCCTCATCTGTATTTTAGAATAACAACTGACGCAGTCAGAAGTCTCATTTCTCCTCTTACATACAGAGAGAGGTAAATCAGGGTTATTCCACCGATGTCTGTGGAAACAGTGATGTAAAATTGGGATAGCAAGCTTTTTTTTTTTCTTTTAAATTTGAAAAAGCAACAGTGTTTTTTCTTTCATTATATGATGCATCACAAAGCAACTCTATAAAACCCATCCGTATCACAAATCCTGTTCTAGTCACAGTGATAATAAGGACGGAGTTCTATATTTAATGCTTGTGCACTCTAGGATTAATTTAGATCTCTGAATTTACAAGTATAAAAGATGATCTGTTGTAAAGAGCAGTCCAATTCTTTTGCATGTACTCTTGGGCAAAACCAATTAGCTCATAAACGGGAACAAAATTTGGTCCATTATTTAGACTTGACTGAAAGATGGAGATGTGAGGGTATAAACCAAAATTAGTTGTGTATTCCATAAAGCAAGTATTTTGTTGGGGTGAAGGGGAAAGAGGAAAATTTGCTTTGGAATTGAAAACCTTGCAAAGAAGTTGCTGCAAAATCTGGTTTAATGGGAGGGAGGGAGGGAGGGAGGGAGGGAGGGAGGGAGGGAGGGAGGAGGCTGAAAGATATAATATTTACCACTGAGTTACAAACTAGCAATTTATCTAATTATACCTCATAAATAAGCTATCATAGTGTGAGCTTTTACAGAAGGAAAGTAACAAAACAAAACGATCCCCACAACAATCAAGCAGTTTGTTGTGAGGGAATGGATAAGCCTTTTTACTCCTACTGATTAAGTTGCTGGCATTACAGGTGAAACATTCATGGTAATTACTTGAAACTGTGTTTCAACCCCCCGAGAGTTTAAACATATTCCTAAAGGACAATCTGTAATATATGGGAGGAGCTGTCAAACTTAAACTTTAGGTCCCCCTAGCTCCCCCCCGCCACCTCCCCTCAAAAAGGCATATTTTGGTAGCTAGCATACCTACCCACACATTCCCTACTGCCCTTTTAAAAGAGAGACTTTTAAGACTCTCTGAGTTCAAACAAGACGTTTGAGAGATGCTTAATTGGCCCCACTGGATGGGAAAGCATTAAATCCTGGTCCCCAATACTCATTTGGTATAGCTTCTTTTTAAATGGCAAGCAGAATCATCTAATTCTATATACAAATCAACTAGGACGATACTGCTTGGTTGAAAGGGTCACCACAATTATGTAAAACATGAGTATTAACTATAATTGGGATAGTTTGCTAATACAATAAAAAGCTCTGAACATGAGAAAAGTTATGCTCACAGCAGTAGCTATCACTTTCTAAAGTAAGAATTCATGGATGAAATGACATGAAAAAGATGGTTATAAAATTTTAATGGAATGATAAAAGGCAAAAGTCAGCCTCTCAGCTGAATTCTTAAAATCCCTATATATCACAATCAGCTCCTTAACTGTAAAATCAATGTGGAGTATAACATGTTGTCAATGTGGTTGTCACTGGAGGGAAGACTGCAAAGTATGACAGCTACACAGCTCAGCCTGACAATGATGAAAATAAAATCATAAAGCTTTTTACATGGATGTAATTGTTTATAGAAGTAACTACTGAACACAGGAACAGTGGGCATCTTTTTCCTTAAGATTCTAAGTTCATATTTCAAACCATTTCATTACAGTATTAATACTAAAAGGTAGTTTCATTTTGGCAAATGAAATTATCTTTTATGGCAGGCTATTTTGCTCATCTGCTTCAAAAGTTCAGACCTGACTTAAAATGAAGGCACAAAATTGTCATTAATCTTTTTTTAACTCCCTAACTAGAACCACACATGTGTTTACCTGTTGTACAGACTGGGGGAGTGAGGAGCTCCCCCGTCTCATGGATGTATTTCAGGGGAATCTATACTTTCACTAATATACGGAGACATGTACCTGGACTACTGCCCTTTAAAGCTAATGAGAAATACCTGGTTTGCTGGGACACTCTCTCACTAAGCAGAATTGAAATTCTGTGCCTTTTATTCTTGAATCATTTACTCTTTTGAGGAACACGGAAAATGAATTCATATATATTAACAAAATGTGGTGTCTTACCTATCCTACCAACTGCACCCAGCAGAAAATCCAAGTGTGTAGCTCTGGGCAGAAGGAACCACAAGAATCTTTTATCACATCAGATCACAGGACTCAAAAGTCCTTAAGCTGTTCATGCAATGACATGCAGTCCATTTGAACTTCCTCAAATATGTATTAAGAGTCATCAAAGTATTCAGAGTTTTTGCCCATTACTACTCCAAATGCACATTGGTTCCAGGACATCAGTCTAGTGGTTAAGAAAAATCTTCTAATTTCTGGTTTACAGGCACGTACAACCAGTTAGTACTATTTATCATACGATCATCATATCGTATCAGCCATGATACTATTACAGTTTCCTTTGTTCTTCTGTCCTTTTGCTATTCACCCTGCCATGTATTAATACTTCACTTGACTTTCTCTTCCCTTTATCACATCACTAGGTTTTGTCTTCTCTGGCTTTAGTTTCCTTTAATTTTTCTTGACCACAGGTGACCACATTCACATCAGCTAACCATGGATTAGTTTATGTGCCTAAATTGTATGGACCTAACTTACATAGCTGAAGTAGGAGACTTGTCTTCTCAGACAACAAATATAATCAGCAACAAAAGCAAATACTTCCAAAAGCCGAGAACTGCAACACCTGTCCTCATGTCATTGCTTCTCTGTTTTCTACATAAGGAAGCTTAAACAAAATAGGCCTTCGCATCCTGGTACCAATGCCTTGTGGTAAGCATGCCAGAGGAGCACACCAGAGTATTCTATATATCATAGGAATAACATTTCCCTCTTTTTTCAGCTCAGCTGATACATTGCAGGAGTTCTCTCTCTCTCTTTTTTTTTTTTAAGTTGCTTCCATACATAATGACCTTAAGTGACTATGGTGTACTTTTGACACTACTTATTGTGACTAAACATTGGACCGGCCTATAATGTTTTTATATATAAAAAAGAAAAGGACTTGCACTCATGTAATAACTAAAAATTAAAATATTGGACTGCCTGCTAAAAATTAAAATATCAGACTGCCTTGCAAAACCTCCTCTCTGAACAACTGCAAGCCAAGCACTTATAAAAGCGCTTTAATAAGAGTGCTCCATACTGGAATTGTATACTGACCCATGGGACTGAAACACAGCCAATGCAGGGAATATGCTGGTGACCAAGCTGTCCTCCTATACACAGCTCACTGGGCTGCAGACAGTTTTTGAGACATTCAAAACAAAAGAAAGGAACATGCAGTTTTTCTCTAAAGTACTGATTTTGCTACCATAAAACTTGTCCAAATCATGACAGATTTTCTCAAGCACTAGGATAAGCATCATTCTCATTGGGGAACTATCCCTCTGATCAAAGATTACGCTGTGTGGATTGCTACCAGCCAATACACAAATCATAAAGCTATACCATTAAGAATGCAGCAGCTGCTGCCGGGCCAGCTTCAGGTAACTATAACCAGTTCTTTCACAGCTTGCTTATCAGAATGTTCAACGAGTTGCCATAACAAAAGGGAAAACTTAACTGACATCTTCTTTTTTAGAAAACTGACAACTTCTTCTTCGAGAAAATTTCATTTTATTTCTGAATGCAATGCACGAAATTCTGCTCTCAGTTCTGACCTCTCAGTTCAGTGGTGATTATATTGATTGCAAGAGAGTTATCTCCAATTTACATTCAAGTTATTGAAAGAAACTGCTGCTAATCCAGAAACTTCATCAACTGTTTCTGTTTGTCTGTCAGTAAATAGTCTGATGCTATACTGACTAAGATCACTGGAGCAAGCATGTTTTATTAACATATATTTAGCAGGTTTTAAAATATTCATGGTATGGCATGGGCAGGTTAGACTTCAAAAAATGCGTTGACAAAGGTACTAGTGCCACACTCATGTAAAAGGAAGTATTTCAAAATTATTTCACACAGAATCACACAGAATTGGCTAGGTTGGAAAAGACCTCAGAGATCATCAAGTCCAACCCTTGGTCCAACTTCAGCCCATTTACTAGATCATGGCACTAAGAGCCATGTCCAATCTCAGTTTAAAAACCTCCAGGGACGGTGAGTCCACCACCTCCCTGGGCAGGCCATTCCAATGCCTGATCACTCTCTCCGTAAAGAACTTCTTCCTAATATCCAGCCTAAACTTCCCCTGGCAGAGTTTAAGCCCATGTCCCCTTGTCCTATTGCTAACTGCCTGGGCGAAGAGACCAGTTCCCACCTGGCTATAACTTCCCTTCAGGTAGTTATAGAGAGCGATGAGGTCACCTCTAAGCCTCCTCTTCTCCAGACTGAACAACCCCAGCTCCCTCAGCCTCTCCCCATAGGTCATGTGCTCAAGTCCCTTCACCAGTCTTGTTGCTCTTTTCTGGACTCGCTCCAGCACCTCAATATCTTTCCTGGACTGAGGGGCCCAGCATTTTTTCTTGCATTAAAAAATACACCAAAGCTGCTAATCTGTATATTAATACATTGTATTATTATATACAACACATTTTTATGGCAGCATTGGCTAATTTTTCCTTAATAATTCCTAATATCCTCCTTGTTTACTAAATATTTATCATAAAAATAATACAAAGACATATTTTAAAAGTATCAGTGTTAGTAGAACCCTACTGACTTTAGAAGTAGATGTGTTGATTTATTGCTATCGGGTGTACATGCACATAAATACGCACATGCATATATTTTATTCCTACAGATATTTTATGCATTGGTGATTCAAAAATAGACATACATTTGCTGCATAAAATTCAATAAGAACATGTGTAAAGACATATATTTCAGCAGAGTAAGACATACAGGAAGTTTCTACTGTCAAATTGTACTTTAAAAAGTCAAAGTCTATTGGTTAGCATGGCCAGGAATTAAGTGTACTTCTGCAACAAGCTGTCAGTATAGGCAGTTTTATAAGAAACATATTGAAGCCTTGACAGAAATACTCCTTATACCTAATGACAACCATTCAGTCTTGAGCAATTGAGTTGAACGTCCTTTCACAGATGGCAGCCCTCCACAATGACACCAAGACCAGAGTCCTTTTTCACCACTGAAAGTTGGGGTTTTTTTTGTGTTTTACAAGGATTGTTGGATATTGGGGACACATCAGCATGTATTGTTTAGCAGTATCAAGGCAAATGGAAGAGGACGTTTTAAAGAAAATAATTTTCCCCCTGGAGAAATGGAATTTGTAATGGAACTATAGGAGTTTGTTTTAAGCTAAGGAACAAGATACAGCATCATAGCTAAAGAAGTGAGTTGTCTGCTAAGCTCAAAATATTTTAATTGCATAAAGACTGACAGAGGTATTACATTTTTCTTTCCTTGTTCTTAAGTTTCCTTTGGCAACATCTACCTTCCATACTAACTTAAGGTATTTTTGCAGTCAGGTTTTGCAGAGGGTAGCATCTCATCTCATGCTAGTGCACAAAGACCATCCAAGTTCTACGCAGCAGGTAACTTGTACATATATGTTCAAGAAGAGTATATAGGAAGGCATGTCCCGTGTAGGCTTTCTGCCCTACCCCACACTCTCAAAAAGAGAATTTTAAAATTCTACACCTACTACCTTGGAAAAAAAAAAATTACATATACTAACAAGTGATGCCTTTGAAATGCACTTCTGTACTTCTCCTATCTAAAAAGAAGCAACCCTATGTGAACTATCTGACCAGATCTAAATAAACATTGCAATTTGAGTGAAATAGTCATAGGAGACTGGTTGCATTTAGACCATGAACACAGACAAGTTTAATAATATTGCATCCATTTTTGGTAACTAACAATTACAATAAAGGAATTGAATCTCAATTGAAGATATTCACAGGGAGATAACGCATCTCTGGTATGTAAGAATCAAGTTCAGAACTTAGTTTTATTAGGTAATTACTTACAGGTAATGTGTTCATAGAAGCATTTATAGTTTTGGAGCTTAAATTGATGTATTAGGTAAATTTCATTGCGAAATATTTGCTTAGTTTCAAAAAAATATTATACAATTGTGAGAACATGTTTTCTCCTAGGTGTTTTCTTGATATAGACAGCTATCCATTTAGACAAGGGACTAAAATGAAGTTGAGTCATGAGAACTAAATATTTGCTACAATAATTGCATATGAGCATCAGGCTAAATGTACAGTCTGAAATGCAGATCGTATATCAGTGTAAAATAAAGTAAGACCACAAGGCACTTGGTGTGAAGGCAGAGAAAGCAGCATATTATAGTAACAAAACTGGCAATGAAACACTTCCCACCCCCTCCACATTTTCCTGCTCTGCATGACTTACTTTCTTATTAAACAAGATAACAGGAAAAATCTCTTTAGAAAATTCTCAATTTTGCTAAAATTTGGTCCAATGGGGTCATCCATTACTGATTAAAAAAAAATATATATATATGTGTATATATATATATATATATATATATATATATATATATTTGAAACCAAAATATTTTTCCAAAAACCATGCTATTAGGTATCCTGCTACATCGTGAGAGAAAACTAGTAGTTCAGTTTCTTTTAAAAAGCTAGAGATTATGTACTTTGTATATGCATTATGTACAACAAGCTCAAGTTTTGCCATATGTTTCTGCTTACATATTTTATCAGGTGCAAAATCCTACCCTGCCAACTAAATGGCTGTACCTATATGCTGACACCTGTTTGATAAATCAAGGGACTGTTCAACAAATTATGCGGAACGAGTCTGTAGAACACAGAACTATTAATGAGGAAAGTGATGGGACTGGCAATGACAAACTCAATTTTAGACCAGTAGATCACCACTTTGAATTAACAATGATCTCTGGGAATGAAAAGTTCTGTTCAGCTGTGGTACAGCTTTGGTATTCTCAACACAGAGATAAGACAACTGTCAAATACTATTAATTTCAACTTATTTTCTCTGATATGACTGAAATCAGAATCAAGTCTCTGAATGCAAAGGAATAATACTTACATACATAGCAGTGTATCTTTAACCATATATGAACACATATGCATGGAGGGATATTATATAAAGAAATAAGATACTACTTCATGAAACATTTGTTGAAATATTTACATTTTATGAAAATCTAAGACAACAGATACTTGATCTCTTAGGAATTATTATTGCAAGTTAATATTCAGGAAGGAAATACATTACTGCTATGTAACTGAGAAAGCTAGATAACCAAAATCAATTATATGCAGAGGCAGCTGAACTGTTATTTATATTTTCTGCTAAAGTGAGTTAAATAAAATCGGACTGCTTACTATCCTCTGCTGTTGTCATTGAAGTCCAGTTGCTACAAGTACTGCCATAACCATTGGAGGCAACCACTCTCATCTCGTATTCAGTGTACGGTTGAAGATCTCCGACCCTGTGTTGTAAGGAAGCAGTAGGGCTGGAAAGCAAACTGCAAAGAAAAGCAGCGTGAGCTACATCATTAAACATCCCAACACTTAAAGAAAGACTAAAACATTACATGTCTTGTAACAAAACCAGCCACCCTGAAGGTGAGCCATATTCAAGACAATGGGACTTTTCTTGCTTGGCCATTGATGGTGGCCTTGCTATGCTCTGCATACTCTAAAATGTCACCAGCAGAATGGCTTCGCCGCATCTGGAGTCGGTAGCTGGGTGCGCCTGGGGCATTGTTGCGAACTGGTGTAGACCAGACAACCTGAAGACTGGTCGGAGTGGCAGATGAAAGCCTTGGAGGCATCACACCATCTGGAGCTGTCGAAAAACATGGATGAATTAGAGCAGAGAAAACCACAGAGAACATATGCCGGGTGGAAACAAAATGCTCCATACACTGGAAAAACTGTTCCTCGGGATCAAGAGCAATGTTAACATGGCCCATTTAGTTTAACATTTTCACTACTGAACAATGCTATTTCTTCATTTTTCCAATACAGTTATGTGAATATCATTTTGCTAAAAGCAAACCTCCAAAACCCAAAAGTAATTCAGAAGCAACATATTCTCTACCACCTGTTCAAATATTATCTACTTCTCCTTGTGCCCAGTTCTGCCACCCCAAGAAGTTAAAGAAATGCTCACAGAAATGTTACCTGGCAAGAGTAAAATTGATCAGACTTTTTATCATTCAGGTCAATTCTTATAAATTAATAACCATTTTAAATGAAAACAGCAGAAATTTTAAGGGGAAAAAAGGCCTTTAGGTTGAAATCAAAGTAGATTCACTGAAGTCTCAGTCTTTAGCCACTGATTCGTTAAGGAAATTAATTTTTATGAAGTCCAGGAACTGCAGATCAAAATGTGTCAGTAATGATATCACCAATGACCTTTAACTGCTGCAAATTTCACTGCATGCAGTAAAAAGAACTATGCCTATCTTCACCTCCGAGTTTATGGCTCTGTTTTTTCCTTTAAGAAGAAAACAATCTGTTGAAGAAACTTTCTGTATCTAAATACATTTGGAACTTTTATATATAATGTATATTTCCGCAGCTCTTTTCCAGAGAGTTAAAACACTGGGAAGTTACTGCCTTTGTCATTTAAATAGTTTTGCTTTTCATGGTCCAGTAATTACCATTTGCTTCTTGCTTTGGTCTTTCCAACATAATTTTTTTGTTGCTGTTATTTTTCTTCCTTCTCTCTATTGGAAAAAACAGTCTCACAAATCTGTAACTTAAGGTGTAGCTGTAAGCCTCAAGGCACAAGTTGTAAGTTGTAAGATGAGCTAACATTATTTTGCAGTAAATTTTACGATTTTCATTTACCACCTGTATATGGGGTGGTTATTAAAAGAAAAGAAACTAACTTTGTGATACACTGAAACATTCTCTCCCTGAAAGAGATGAAAGCATCGCATTAGCTCAAAAAAAAAAAGGGGGGGGGGACGGGGGCAAAAAATAATCAGTCATATACCATAGTTTGTATTTATACTGACATATACATACAGAGATATGTGAACCAGTGTCTGACACTTTTAATCTGATTATACACTCTTATGACTGGGGAACTTCAAAATTATTCCAGCTCCAAATTTTATTACATAGAAAGGCAGAAGACATCTTGCTCTGATCTAGACTTGTTCCCTTTCCTTTACATTCAAGGTGTGCCAGTTCTCATACGAATTTTTACTAAAAGCTGGATGCTGGGGTATCTGAGTTATTACCAGGAATTTTAATTCTGAGAATTGGCCCCTAGCCCTGCAACTCTCCTGCTTTTTTCAGGAAAAAATTAAGTGAAACAGGATCTCTAGCTTCCTCGCTCCTTTCCCCTCCTCTCTGTTACAGTGAAAAAGACAACATAAAATTTTTGGGCTTGAGCCAACCTGGGTTGCCTTTGGATGCTCCCTCCTCCTGCTGTTATCTAGACCTAAGCAATAAGGCTTCAGTAAATCCCAGGTAAACTTGAAATCTTCCTGTTTCCACTTCCAGGAGATGTCTGAGTCTAAGGTAACTCATGGTCTGCAAATCTCTTGCCAACACCTTCAAGGCCAATCAAGAGCTTGTGAGCACCTCAACTCAGAGGGGAGAAGATGGCTGATTTAACTTGAACAGCCACCAACATCCCTCCAGCTGAGACATCAAAACCAAACATCTGCACACCAAATGCCTCTGCATGTGAATGAACTTTCACTCTCAGGGTAAAATAGAGAACATATATTTACCTCACTTTACATTGTTCTGTTTAGCAGCAACATAACTAATGGAGTTAAGTTGTGCAATAAGAGGGTGTGAATCTTATGGATGTAAAGTACAGTATTTGCACATAATCATGAATTATTTTGGCATCCTTTTATAAAGTGATTCCTGAAGTTGTTAGCAGGAAAACTCAGCCAGCATGAGAAAGATAGTGCAATTTATGTAAAAACTTTCATTAGAGGGTTTAAAAGTGTTTTCACAAGCTGACACTAACAGAAAGACTAAATATCCCTTCAAAGCAGGGTACTACCTCATTTAAAACTGAACTATCTCTAGCTTAAAATTCACCAGTTGTTTAAGTGCACACAGAAATTCTACACATTAAAAAAAAAAAAAAAATAGCTATATCTAAAAATTATTCTAATTAGCTGAGCTGTAATTTGGCCAGGAAGCCAAAGTTCATATTGTTGTTGAGACAGTGTGAGCAACTCGCTGAGGAGGCAAAAGTGTTAAATTTATTTCCAGTTCTGCTAGGACACATCACTTCACCTTTGTCTTTCATTTCTCAGTCTGTTAAATGGAGATAAAAATACTTATCCTTCTTTGTAAAGCTCTCTGAGATCTACAAAGTAAAAGCTCTGATTAAGCTTTATGTATGTATAGTGGTGGTTATTATAGCGATACAAGAATGTTCATCAAAAAACAAAGATGTAGCTGTCTAAATGTCAATAACAATACACAGTGCAGATGTTATTTTAATGGCGTAGGTAATCTCGGCTAAATGTTCAAATCTCTTCTACCAACAAAAGCACAGCATAGAGAAGAACAGAAAATTTGGACAAATCTCTTCTGTGAAAGTCGACTGACCTGTAGAACAAGCCAAACCCACTACTTTCAACATGTGAGAATATAGAGCAAATTTATTTAATCTGAAAGACTTCCTGTAGGTCACAGAGAATGTCCTCAGCTATGCATTAGCAACTCTCCTCAGTTCTGTGCTTCCAAAGGAATGGGGCAGGGGGGCAGGAGGGTACAACAAATAGATCCTCAAGTCTCTGCTGAGTCATAATGAGAAAGGTGCTCTATTAAACTAATCATGTTTTGATCATTAAAACTAGAGAGCACTTCCTCTCAAAAATGGTAATTCTAAATTGCACACAAAACATCCTTTGACTGTTTCAAACACTCTTCATCACTGAAGTCTTTGGTGTAACATTTCCCCCAGCTTAACCCTTTTTAGCCAATCCATATTCCTGAGAGGCTCCTTACTACTGAAGTAATAACTGGCAACCAGCAATAATTCTACTGCAAATTTCTCTACAGAAGAGCCATGTATCTATCAGCTTGATATATTGTCTTTAAGATGCAATGTTGCTCAAAAAGCTCCCCTCAAGCTTTAATATGACCCTCAGGGGGCAACCACTCCACTTGCAACCTACTGAATCAACATCTAGCCCAGTAAATCCTCACTTAGCAGGGCACAAAGTCACGCTTTGTATATGAAGAGACTACAAAGGCAGAATAAAATATTTAACCAGATGTCAATTTTAATCAAAGATTTAATAAAAAGCCCCACAAAACAATAAAAACTGAAGACTGTTTCAAGCCCACAATGATATATTATATTCTAGATACTCAGGTACATGCAGATGAGTCAAGAAAGATCTGATCCCTGCTCAGCCATTAATGTGCTAAGCAGTCATTGAAAAGTGTTTCAAATTCTTGCCTCAATTTCCTTATCTTAAACAACATATGCAGTAGTACTTCAGCTTTGTAAGTATTTGTTTATTTTAGGACAGAATGTTGAATGATTGTACTTAAATGTCTACTCCACTTTGAAAGCCTATTTTTCAGAGAGGCATTCATTATTTCTATCATAAAGATATATCTGAAATTATATTTTCTGAAAGTAGAAAACTTTAAGTAGGACAAACTTTAAGTTAGGACAAAAATTTATTATTTAAAGACGTTTCACTAATTATTTTTAATAAGCGAAAGAAAAGCCAGTAAAGTTTGATTTGATCTCTGTCATTCATTGTAAACTCAAAGCAACTTTTAAATGAAGTGATACCACTTTTAACAGTGATCAGATATATTGGCCCTGCTGTATCCTTAATATCTGCAGACAGGCAGCTAGAAGAGTTTGGAACTATGTAAATGTAACTTCAAAGTTTGGCATATCTACATATGTAAAATATTTAGCACAGATGATGGGTTTTTATTTTATAAAAATATTTTTCATCTATGCGGATGCAAATGGTAAGTGCAGGTATTTAACTACAGAGGAGGAAAATAGACTCCACAGTTTGCGCCATAACAGCAAGGAAAAGTTTTGGTTCAGACTGTGTCTACATGAATGTCTCTGTCAGTCATGCCTATTCTGACTCTTTTCCAGGTTCAATTCACAAACCTCATTTCTTGATCTTATTGCAGTGGTTGTTCAGATACTCCTGATTCATTTTCTATTTTAGGTGCCCACACTGAGATCATCTCATTACAGCACTTTTTATGGCAATATGTTCTGCACGTTAACATTTGTTTCTTCTGATTTTCCCAGGTATGCCTGTTATCTAGTTGTTTGTTCAGTCCAAATAATTCCAGTCATTGCACTCTCCATAATTCTCAACATGGGCATATGTTTTTGTTTCATTTAACCGAAAGATAGGCCATGATTCTGTGCCATATGTCATCACTAGAAAGGCATGCTAGTTATAAACCTGTATCTATTGGCAAAGCAGAAGATTGCTTTTTTGTTTCTCATCTTCACAGTTTCATTGAAGTTTACTCCTCCTCGGTTTTTAACCCTCTTTTCCCAGTTACCTTTCCTACTCAGTGTATAGCAAATATACCGAGTTGTTATTGATTTTTCATTCATTTTTCATTCATTCAGCCATGTTGATTTCCACGTATTCAATGCCTAAGAATGCATAGAGTATTCTTGGATTTTCTTTTTAATTTTGTACTTTCAATGATATATGTTTTCAGTTTTTAGATATGTCCTCATCTAATAACATATATGCCATGGACAACGCACTCCTTATTCAACACTCATCCATGCACTTTGGAACATCCATTGTGAAAGGTCCCTGGTGGTCTTCCTGCTTGCCCATCTCTGGCACATGGGGCTTGGCAAAAAAGGAAGCTGCACTATGGGAAAAAGCAGGTAAAGAGGCACAAAGGAGTGGCTTAAAGCCTCCATAAACTTCCTAGTAAATCCAAATCTGTTCACACCTCATGTTAGTGAAGTTTTCTTTTCAGAAGTATAACATAAACAGAGTACAGAAATATCTTGTTCTCTCTTCATGATCTATCCTGGTTTGTACGTCTAACCTCTGCTGTAATAGTAGTGTCATTTGAAAAGGAGTGGCTTTGTAAATCTTTTCACTTCTAGCATTAATCTTTAAAATTACTTGTAAGGCACCATATCACCCAGAAAAATGAAAACAATAAGTTTGAAAAATATTTCTCGGGACTGAGTGTGTAAGCTCTAACTCCAAAGTTTCCTCCACTTGCACTATTTGGTATTCCAAGCTGCAAAGCACAATTTTAGTAAGGCCCTGAAAATCAACTAAAGCTTTACTCCATGACCAGTAGACCTAAAGTTTAAGAAGACTATTGTCATTTGAAATCACGGAGCAGGCTTACTAATTCCTCATTAATACTGCTCTAGCAAAAAACTAAATCATACCTTCCCCTCCTTTTCTTCATGTACAACCTCAGCAGCTGCAATCCAGATACAGGTCTCAAGTAAAAATATGTGTAAGAGATGCCCCTTTCCCAAGTGTTGTATTTTACTGAGGTCAACACCATCAAAATGTCTTCTAGATTTGTCACCTTTACCTTTATATAAAAAGTAACCTGCTTTTCTTCCTCATGATAGATAGAAGTTTATCCACGTTACTCAGCAAGAACTTTGCTAGACTATAAAAGCTACAAAAGAATGCCAATAAGCAATTAGCTGGATGATTAATGATTTTAATACCTGTAATAAAGACATTGGATGGAATTTATAACTGCCCAGTAAAACTAATTATTCATCAGGCTGTTAAAAAGGATGCCTAGCCAATAACTGTCATATCACAAAACTGTTTTTTTTAAATACTATGAGGAAAATAATAAGTATTAGAATTACAAAATCAGGCAGAAACCATGACAAAACAAACAGCTCCTCTGGGTTAATTGTGACTCTGGTTACTGGAAAATGAAATATCTCTGTGAAGCAGCATTGAGAAACTACTAGATCTTCAGCTTCCTGCGTGAAGCAGCTTTAGAGATTAAGTTTAGGACCTTTTTTAAGGGAAGAAGGTGACTTGACATCAAGAAGGTGATTTGACATCATCTTCAAAATCTTGCAGCTTCCCTTAAAATTGATATCTGTAGGCAGACAGCTAGGACCAGAGGCAGGTATGCTAGCTTCCACAGTGATGGAAACATCTCTGCTGAGACTTATAGACTGCTGGGGAGGAGATGCTCAACTACACTGAAGTTTCTTTCTTAATGTTGATGGCACAATTTCAAAAAACTGCAGGCTGGCTTTTAAGCTTTTTACTTCACATTTGAAACTAAACAGTTCTTAGACAGGTCTGGAAATAGGGGACTCCTAAAAGCAACATAAGATATTCAAAACCAGAAAGTAGCATTCTACTTGAACAAGTGAATGTGGTTTCTTCAAATGATTGTTGCTGTATCTCCACTCAGTGTGGCAAAAGAAACTATGAATATAGCAACCTAACTGAATGCTAAAGAAAGTGAGGTGTGAGAAAATATGTGAATGTTCTCATTAAATAAGAAGGTTCCTTGTTCAAATGCTACCATTATGCGCACTCTTGCAGTATGAGCGTGCCAGTGGACAATTACAAAAAGGTCTACCCTGCTGGTAGAAAACAAAGGGGTCACCAGTTGATGTGCATTTTGTTGGAAGCATCAATTTATACATCCCTAAAGGTACAGACTGGAGAACAAGGCAGATTTGCTAATAAATTAGGTCTACGATAAGATTACCTATAGATATTTTTAATCCATAAATTTCTCTGGAGTACATAAAGGATGGTGTGAAACACTACCATTTCTGGTGGAATCCAAGCTTGAGAGCATCCATAAATAGAGAATAGATCTGACAATATGACAGATTAGCTGGTGTTAGGGAGCCACAATGAACAGTGGGGGGTGCAGTCTTATTATACCTTGAACGTCTTACAGGTATCTGTGAGATCCAGGTCACTGGACTACCTTTTGGCCATGAAACAACTGAAGCTGCAACAGACATTTTCCCCCTCAAATTCTTTTCTTATCTGCAGAAAGAGGTGGAAAAGAGGTTTCCTCAAAGCTTCTGCTCCTAGTAATCCAGACGACACAGAGCTGGATTGGGTTTGCAGCTACTAATTAACTTCTTTATGTCATATCTGGTAATCACAAAAAATCCTTGTCTCATTGTCAATGTATTTTTATAGGGGAAACGGGAGGCAGGTGTTCAGGAAGAAGGAAGTGACTCTTCCCACATAGAGTTGTTGTCCCCATCCCTCTCATCTCCTCCACAAACAGCACAAGCAGAAAGTCTGACTCTCCAGTATGCCTGGAGGGGACCAGCTCTTTGTCATGGCTTCGCCAAACCACTGCACCCCCTCAAACTGTCACCTCTTCTTCCCTTTCTGTAACAGAAAAATGAACGTTTCCACTGCCATGTCTCCAGTGGCATTTACATGTTGTTTTGAGATGAATACTATAGAGCATTATGATTTATAAATAGAGATAACTTTTCAAAAAAGAAAATCAGTATTGTTGAATAATGAAAGTAAACTGTTAGTTATAAATGAGGAAAACCAATCACCTTACTTTTAACTAAAAATACCATTGTTTATCCTAATAAATAAACCACTCTTTACAGCAGACTCATATATTAAAGGATCAGATGACTTTAGCATTACTGGGAATTTGCAACCTTGCCTCCTTGGGTGTGAGTATATTTGGAAACCTCAGCTGAGGATGTGTCATCCTTAACACATCTCATTACAGCTTTGGTTTTGGTTCTAGTTTCCCAATGGTACCGATATAAAACACTACTAAAGCTACAAACACAGCTGGTCTCATTGTGTTTCACATTTTGTGGTGTGTTCATGGTATGATATTGTCACAATCACTGTTCATACACAATCGTGATCTGAAAGGAGTTTTCAGAGTTTCCAAAAGCATTTGTGTATTCTAACTTACATAATCTTCTGAAATATATCTTTATGAAATATATGTATATGACATGAGAAAAGCAACTAGTTCCTGGATATTTTGTTCATATATCAAAAAGCGCCACAGGAGTGCTCTAGGGAATATGTTGTCAAAGAAACCACAGAATTTTATCTTCTCATCTCCCATTTTCTCTAAGGGGCAGGTGCTTATCACAACAATATCAAAGGGTCTTCTGTGTACATGCACTGAAATAAACATATTGTCATCGAAAGTCATAACGGAAATTCAGAAATTGGGAATGTACAAAATCTTATAAATGTTACAAACTCTAACTTTACAGACCGGGAATCTCCTCGTCTTTGCTTGCAAGAAGTGTCGCTCACCTAAAGATAGTGGAAGCCATGCCCTTAAAATACTGAGCATATGATTCTTTGAAAATTTACATCTTATAGTTTGATCATGTGTCTCCTAAAATTCTGCTCCCTGGAAATCTTTTTAGTATCAAACATATTCTCACAAATGGAAGTTTAAAAAAATCATTTACTACTTTGCTTCAATCTTCAAGTTATTAAAAAAGCATATTATCCTGTCTTGTTCACCTGAGATGGACAAGGCTTAAAACAAAAATATCAAAGCAGCAATACTTATTAAGTAGAAACTCTGGTTTGTGTGCTATCTTAACCTGCTTCTCAATTCTCTCTAAGGCATTCAAAGCATATAGCCTTTGAAGTGGCCTATACTCTCTATTTTTCTTCTGCAAAGTACAGCACATGTCAGGTTCAGACAAAATACCAAAAATGACTATATATTTTATTAAAAGCCTATTTTTTCCCTCTCTCTCTTTTTAACAAAAGTCTAATTTAGTTGTTGTTCCCTTAGGTACAAAGTACACAGTTCATAATTCATTTGATATAAAATGTCAGTTTAGATTTTTGCACTTCTTTGATAAACGAGAAAAAACATGTACATTTCAATTTCCTTCTATGAGGTTTTACTAGCAGAAGCCCCCCTCCCATTGTGCTGCTCAAAGACCTTTGTGTTAAATTAAACATCAAGATTCAGAAACTGTAGGGAATGATATTTCCAAGACATACAGTACGAATATATGAGACTGGGAAAAAAAGTAATGATTTTTCCTACCAGTAAAGTGATCTCTCCCAAAGAGCATCTTTGATCCTTGAATTAGTTCTCAGTTATAATTTAATATATCAAAACTGTCAGCAGCTTTCCCTACATTTAGACATAAAGTGATATAGTCACCTCCACAAAGAGCAAAATACAACATTCAGGGGCTTGCTCCCCTCCCAACTTGTGCTTGTGACTCTAAAGTCCATCAATATTAATGGGGAAAATCTGGTTACATCAAAGGAGACGGCAGAGAATTAATTTAATTGTATCTGTCATCATTAACAGTATTGAGTGTTTTTTTTCCTATGTAACCAAATCCTACCATTGATCAACACGCAAACTCTCAGGGGGGCAATCTGCACAATGGCAAAGAGCAGAATCCTGGAAATAAAACTATTATAATTTTAAAAATAGCAAAAAACATTGTCTATTATTCTCTTATGTAACACATGAGGCCAAGGCAAACAAATCTGAACAATCACATTTACAGAGTAAACAAGAATTCTTATCACTTCTCAAAATTGCCACTGCAATGCTATGGCTGTCACTTCACATTACAGTCTAGTTCAACAGTTGCAGTATCAATAAATTAAGCTGTATTAGAAAACAGCAATAGGACCACATTCTGATGCTCATGCTGAGTATTAGAACTGATGAACAACACACATCCAGATTCACAAATGCCCAGGACTCAGGACCTGCTCCTCTTGCCCCCTTTGTTGCTGACATGTACCCTGCCTCATCCCAACCTGGGAAGTGTCTGTAGCCCTTGGTTACAATAGCACCTGCTCTGTCTTCTCTCCCAATAAATGAGAACTTTTGTTTTGTTGTTTTTGTGGTGGTGTTTTTTGGGCAGTATTCTGCCTTCCTTGCTCATGAACCCAGAGGTTAGCATGCTGCCTGGCAAGTGGGAGATGGGAGTGTTAGTAACTTTAGGACGAATAATCCATTTATCCTTTTTTTTTCGGCCAGTGCTCCAACAGTGATAAACTATGGCAGAATATGAAAGGTGATGCTTCTGTTCCACCTAACTGTGGCAAAAATCCCTAACTGTTTTTATGGATTGGTCCCCCACTAAAACCAGCATTTCAATTAACATAAATATGATCCAGATGTTATCTGCTGAAGTAAAATATTTAATATTTAAGGTGAAGAAAAAGCAATTCAGACAAGCCTATTCACACACGGAAATAATCTGTACAAAATAGACAGTTGACTTATCTGATGCATAGGGTAAAAGGATTACAATCTTTTTTACCCGACCCATCCACATACGAGTGTTCGTACAGCATTATTAAGTAGCCACTCATCAGTTAATGTCCTGTTCTAGATACTTTTAACAAATAAACCATTTATATGAATTAAGTCTTGGCTTCATTTCCTCAGATAATGCTGAAGAACACATAAATCCACTGGAATTGGTGGAAGTGTGTCAATATACAACAATGAATGACCTGTTCCCAAGTATTTTTACTAAAAAGACCTTGGCTACTGTCTTCTCGTTCAAAATTGGTCTAATTGATTAGAGGTCTTAGTAACACCATCACGTTTTATTCAAACGCAAACCAGGCTGTGTTTTGCCTTATATGCCACAAGATGTGTCACAGCATTTACTCCAATCTGCACGTACAATTTACCATACTTTGAGGTAAAGGAAATACCAATACTTATTCTCCATGATATAGATTTTCTTCAATCTTTCGGAAAAAAGTAAAGAGGCAGGGAAAACTTCCTCTTTTTTGTTCGTTTTTTAAAACATGGACTGAAAGGGCTAAATATTTATCACAGAAAATTTACAGCTGCTTAATTCAGATTACAACCATCAGGAACATCCTGTTGAATTTTTTGGACAGCACTATCAATTTGTTACGAATAACCCTCTCAAACAGGCTTCCTAGTATGTAAGACCACTCACAACTTTGGTGGAAGGAAAAATAGAGAAAAGAGAAGTATTCTTTCCTTATATAATACCACCTCTTCACTCATTCAGCTTCTTTTCTATGTTTTCTATTAGAGCTATTTAGACAATCTAAAATCAGTCAACCTGAATTCATGCATTTTCTATGTACGCAGTGGCCACATTCTACTATGGTGACACCTTTCATGGAGAGGCAATCCCCCAGTCTAAGCTCAGGGACAAGAAGAGAGGCTGACAAACTTTCTGACATGTATATTTTATTTTTCAGCATGAGAATGAATATAGAAGTCTCTTTTACCTTCCCTTGCTAACATATGCACATCTTTCTATCTGTAAATGGGAATAACAATCCTCAGTCATTTCAGAAGCTTGTTGAAAAGCTGAATTATTAAATATTTGTAAAAATTATAAAATTAAATATGTCAGTATACAAATAGCAAGAATATAATTCAATACAGGACGTATCCCACTGTAACATGAAATATATTAATTCCCTTTCTGTCTTATTTTACTAATCCGGAATTAACCTAAGAGCATAGCATTTATTTGTCAGAAGAAAAATAAGACCTGCATACAAATCCAAAGAAAAAAAGGAAAAAATCCAGCATGTCTGCATGAACGTGCACATGCTAATACATTATATACATATTTGTATGTGTGTATCTGCATGTTTGTGCAGACACAAAAATAAATGTTCAGAAAGAAAAGCACAGTGAGGAAAAAACTGTCAAGTTTCAGGAACCGTTAAGGGCTATAGACTCTTATAGTCGCCTTTGTTGTAAGAAAGAGGGTAGCATAAAACAGCACTGCAATACAGGGACACTCTAAGGACTGATTCTCAATCAGCTTCCCTTTTCTCTCCCTTTCTGTCTTTGTTTCTTCTCAGGTACTCAGCCAACTAGCCCAAAGACAACTGCATACATGTTACATAATGAGGAGCCTATGCTAGGAAAAAATAGACAAAAGTCAAAATTAAAACACTACTAGAAAAAATAATTAACTATATGCAGGAAAAAATATTTTAATTCTGCAAATAGTTTTAAGAATTCCGATATATAGTTTAAGATTTATTAAGTTCCATTTCAGATCTATTTTCAAAATACACAGAAAACGCCCAAATAGGAGTTAACAGGAGTTATATTTAACTATTAAGAAAAGCAGTAAAAAAAGCAAAAGCATGTTTATGGGAATGATGTTTAGGAAAGATTATATCTGATTTTGTCCCTAGCTAAAGAGAGGAAAAGAAGAGTGATGTGACTCCCTGTATATTTCACCCACAGCAAGATCTTAAGAGATCCTTAATTTTTCCCCCGTTAAGCTTGTGATGAATATGTGAACATGTAACAGGTTGAGAGAACTTTGCTGGAGGCTTACAAAGTTCATTGCCAATGGTGGAACTTCAAAGCTTCATCAACTGTGCAAAGTACCTCAAAAAAACCCTTGTTACTTTCCTCAAGTGCTTTATGATCAGCAGGCTAAGTTCCATAATAAAGATGCTTCAAGTGCAGGAAATACGGAACAAAATGACAAAAAACAACAACAAAAATAACCCCCACACAGACCTTTGCCTTTGATGACAGTCAATGGAAATAGCATCTTATTCTGGAAACTATAGGGGCTGGAGCTGTTAAAACTAAGTATAAAAAAGGGAGTTTAGAAAAGCAGTGCAAATCATAGCGGCAAAGTGACATAAAAATTGATCCAATTTCTAAAAGTTGCATATTTCTGGAAAACGGTTCAACAGACAAAATTCATAGTGTGATTTTTCAAATGCCTTCTGTATGTTTTGACTAGGAATTTCAATGTCATTTTATTGTAGAATTTCTTCAATGGAAGAACCTAATTTAGCACATGGAGAATGTTGACTTTAATTAGAGTACTGAACAGTCTAATTCAGATTTACATGGAAGGAAAAAAAACCACACAAAACCAAAACCAAACCAAACCAAAACAAACAAAAAAAACCACCACCACACCAAAAAACAAGCATGAATAGGCTTAAGATTATATTAAAACTGCATAATTCATCTAAATTGTGTCCTTTTTTATGTACAATTATGTACAATATTCCAAAATAGGTTTATGTGATGGAAGGTAATAAATAGTGATCTGTTGGTAAATTCCACAAAAGCCTGTTTTTTCCCACTTTTATATATGATTCTGTTTTTCAGAAGTACAATCAAGCTGCAGTTTTCCAGCATGAAATCTGATTTACCACAGAATTCTTACATGAGATCTTAAGTACTGCCTGGACCTCATGCTAAGGCCGAGGTTTTGGAAAGACCTGGAGTGAGACCTCTACAAGGAGGTTAATTGCCTGCTTATAGATGATCAATTTCAAGCTCTTGCACAGTTCTCTCTTTTTAATCTGGCACTCCCCAAGCAAGTGAAAACATCCACGTTCTTCTAGAAAACTGACATCACAGTTTTGATCTTCTTGCCCTAATTTTTTGCGCAGCTCCAGAAAACAAAAAGCAACCTAAGAGCTGATAAATACAGGTGTCCTATGTCTGGAGGATGGAAACTGCAGAGCTGTAACTGTGGGACATCTGCCTAGCCCCAAAAGTATAGGGTGCAGGGGCAAAGGGAAGGAGGCAATCAGAAGAAAAAAGACATTGTTGGAGTGTCATTGCCTTCTGGCCCCCCCCAGTTTTCTGAGTAGGGACTTACACCAAGGTTCAATTTAAAGCAACTTTGAGGTGGTCCCTTATGATGTGTGGAGTTAGGTTGAGACTCAACTGCCTGCAATTTTAGGAAAGTGAGCAGTAAAGTCGGCACCTCTATACCTCCCATTGCTGTAGTCTGAATATACAACCCTTCAAGAATGAGGCTTACCTCTCTCTTCTCTTGCCACCAAAAACACCCACCCAGAACCAAGGATAGATATGGTACGAGCTCACTGAAAGATGTGCTGAGCAGTCTGGGAGAGAGGAATAAAAGAGGAAAGCAGAACTAACAAAAATGGCAGTCAGTTCAATACTGCAGAGGTTAGAGAAGAATTACTGTTCCATAGAACAATTCCCAGTTTTCCACACAATCACTTTTGCAATCCTACCCTTATATCTCCATGAAATGATCTTTCTGGACAAAAGGAACTGGAACAGACAATATACACAGCTTGCAACTGACACTCTAATTAGCTAGGTCATTACTGAGAGATGTAGGAGAGCTCTCTCCCCCTCCCTACTCTATCCTGCTCTCTCCTTAAACTACCTCTAGAAAAGATATGGTCATAGTTTTTCATTAAGAACTTCTTCATAACACTCCCTAGCCCACCTCTGTTGACTTGTTTGCAGTTTTGTTTAAAACACTTCCTGTTCTTCATCAAAATAGGAGACTATGTTATTCTGAAGCTAGAGAGATATCATATAAATGTTTGAGAATTTGGTATTTTTAAAAATTGTTTCTCACAATGAATAATATAGAATGATGCCAGAAGCTTTTTTTCTAAACTACCTTTATTTTTTTTTTCCATTTCTAAATTATATTTTTACTACTCTACCTTTACAAAAGACATAAGAAAATATACAAGAAGAAAAAAGAAAAAGAAACAGTAGATATAGAACAAAAAGTATCCTGCTGGATTTTAATCTATGTCTACAAGAGAAAGAAGGAAAGAATGGGGAAAAAGAAAAAGAAAAAAAAAGGGAACAGAAAAAAATAATGGAAAAAAATAGCAAAAAGGAGTGAAGTGAGAAAAGCAACCACTATTTCAGATATACCTGAAATTTGAAGTAAACGAAATCTCAAAAATGTGATACTAAGCATCATGGAAAAATAAAACTGTATCACAGGGAAAGTTGTAGCATATACAGGTTTGATTTTATTTCCTAAATAGTTCTAGCCTAGCAGCAACAGTTTGCTTGCTTTACTGAATACTAATTCGTCTAAGGAGGCCTGTTGGCTTCAGTGATCAACTTGCATGAGCAAATGCTTTTCTGATGTGAATATAAGTTGTATTATGTGATTCTTATTTGTTTGCATAATTAGATCAATGATTCTATGATGTGGCTCAATATCCAGTCTCAGAGGTGTTGCTACCTAAACTGACAGTGGCTGAAATCATCTGGTTGCAGGACATCATCCTCTGCAGATTTTGAACAAATGTCAACAGCTACAAGTATGTAGGCTCACTTTTTGCTGCTGAGAACTAGCCCAAGCTTGCAAGCAGATGCATGCAGCATCCAATATGCAAACAAGGAACCAGTGAAGGGCAGGTGCTTAAGAGGCCATGGAAAAATCTGACATGTTTCACTGCTAGACATTCCTACGTTGTGCAAATCTAATAGCACAGAAATGAACAACATACTTCATAAATTATGGCAGAGATTAAATAGACACGTCACTACTTAGGCAATTTTTTTTTTTTTCCCAGAGTATCCTCCCTCTTACGTTTTACGTAGGGAATATATATCAATTATTGGAGGCTCGTTTCTATAGAAATCTGCACCAAGTTAACGGTTTCTAATCCCCTACACAAGTAACCACACAGAAACAACTCTGCAACGTGATACAGAACTACCATCCACAAAAAGCTTCATACCTCTCGCCATTACTTGGGAATCCAGCCCTTTTCTGTGCTTTGGAGGTGACGATTGAGCCTCCACCTTCCTGCTTCCCACCTGATCAGAAGCCTGTCTCCCTACCTCTCTTTGTACCTATTTTTTCAGCACAACCCAATGGCATCCTGGGGTGTATTAGAACAGGGGTTGTTAGTAGGTCAAGAGAGGTTCTCCTTTTCCTCTACTCTGCCCTGGTGAGACCACATCTGGAATATTGTGTCCAGTTCTGGGCCCCTCAGTTCAAGAAGGACAGGGAACTGCTGGAGAGAGTCCAGCGCAGGGCAACAAAGATGACAAAGGGAGTGGAGCATCTCCCTTATGAAGAAAGGCTGAGGGAGCTGGGTCTGTTTAGCTTGGAGAAGAGGAGACTGAGGGGTGACCTTATTAATGTTTACAAATACATAAAGGGTGAATGTCAAGAGGATGGAGCCAGGTTCTTGCTGACAACCAAGGGGAGGACAAGGGGTAATGGATTCATACTGGAACACAAGAGGTTCCACTTAAATTTGAGGAGAAATTTCATCATAGTGAGGGTGACAGAACACTGGAAGAGGTTGCCCAGGGAGGTTGTGGAGTCTCCTTCTCTGGAGACATTCAAAACCTGCCTGGACACGTTCCTGTGTAACCTCGTCTAGGTGTTCCTGCTCCAGCAGGGGGAATGGACTAGATGAGGTCCCTTTCGAGGTCCCTTCCAATTCCTAACATTCTGTGACTCTGTGATTCTTCCTTTCTGCATACAGGACTTCTCATTCCTTTCCATTCTCAGGCTAGAGTACTATCTATATTATATACTATACTAGAGTATAATCACCAGTAGTGATTGCAACTTTCTTTTCTGTTAGCTGTCCATCTCTTGTTATAAAGCAATTCTGAATTAACGGAGTCCTCCATCTGCCACTCATTCAGAAATAGCACTCATTTAGAAGAAAAATATATAACCAAGGACTCTGTGTAGAAGATTTTCTCCCAGATATTTGCAGTTTTACATCCGTTGTATAAATTCAATTAATTTACCTAATTTAATTGATTCTAAACCAATTTTTTCTCCAGATCTTCTACTGGCTGGCATCCTCAAATTAATGTGAAACACTGGCTAGTATATTATTTTTACAACTTCTACCAAAGCAGTTTAGGACAAGATAAATAGAACAAATTTATTCTTTTTGGAAAAAATATAAAACTCGAAAAAATTTACTTCCACCTCTGCAGTATGAAATTTGTCACTAATCATTTTAAACTATGCCCTTTTATGCTTCTTCCATCTCTTTTAGCTTTCTATGCAGTTCTTTGATGTAACAAAGACAGTTTCAGACAACATTTCAGTTCAGCTGGAAAAAAAGAGCTTTAAGTCTTGAGGCAAAAAGTAGTGTATTTAAAATTTATATACTCCATAATGTCTTTGTTCTGAACTTGAACATCCTGAAAAACTTCCCCGCTTTCTTTTGCCTTCCGACTCTGAAGATCATTTGTTCTCATGGTTTGAGCTTCTTATTATGCAACAGTGACTTTAACTGGTGGTTCCAGCATTTAAGTACATGCACAGTCATGGCTGACCCTTTCTGATCAATTGCCAATCCATACAGGTTTGACTGATAAAAGAGCCAATTAGATTTAAGCAAATTAAGGGACATCACCAATGTCAACCACTTATTAAACTGAATGCTGAATTCCATGCATACAAAACACTAATGCACCAAGTCCCATTAAGAGTTGAAATTCTAACCCCATTAGTAACTCCAGACCACTGCAGGGTAAAGGTCAAAAGAAAGTTTCATATTTATGGATTAACATTTGGATTCAGTTTTTATTTTTTTTAATCTTTCCAAGAACTCTTGAACCTGCACTGCAATTTTAGTCAAGAGCTTAGATAAAATATATTCCTTATTTCCAAGATTTTTTTTTTTGAGCATTGGCTTTAAGCTTAGCAAAACAGAGTGATGAGAAATTAAGACATATTCAATCAGGTAACACTAAATATTTGGTGTACTTTACATAATGTGTTATATACACTTTAAATACACTTTAAAAATGAAACAAAAGAAATGCATGTTGGAAGAAAATGTGTATAATAATTGAAAAACAGTGATCTGCAGTAACTTCAAAATGGAATATCCCTCTTTCCTCTGTCACCCTCCCTCTTATACAATCTTCCACCAAACTCCATGAAGCATTCCCCACAATGTAAATTTTTGAAACAGCTTTTTTTTGTTATCTTTGAAAAGAGAATGCTGCATTTTAACACTCATTAAAAGACTGTGATTTTGTATATAATGAGACCTCTTTCACTCTTTGATCAAACAAAACTTCTGTCAAAGTGAAATCATGGCCACTGAAGTAAATAGTAAAATCCTTTCTGAATTTAGTATCATCTAGATTTCATTTAATGATTTAGAAAGCACTTGTAACTGAAGGCACTGAATACAGCCCAGTGTAAACTTACCATTATGCTCACAACATGCAGTGGAACTGTATGGAACTCAAAGAGTCATTGTAATAAACATCACAGTAAACATATTTTGTCCTAGATATACACAAGTGTGTATCTTTATGTGTGCACACATTCAGTGGAATATAGTGTATGTGAGAGTACTTCTCTCATATGCACTGCTTCATTTATTATTCATTTCACTACAGATCACAGTCCGCTGGACAATAGTATAGAAGATTTCTTTAATAACTCTCACTGCTAATTTAATTCTACTTAAACACACATATCCTAGTGAATGCCACATGCTTTTCAGCATGATTTTATGTGTAAATCAGGATAATATGTTTTCAGATCATTAACTAAAAGGAAGCATGAACTAAAACCTATTTAATCAATGAGGTATTGCTTTTAAACTACCACAAGGTCATAAAAAAGATAATTTCAAAGCTATAAGTTTTCTAATTGTAATCAACAACAATCTAATGATGAAAGAAAGTGTATTTTAATGGCTGTCATAAACTTGTGCACATCCTTGCCTATCTTAAAAGATCCTTTCCCTTCTCATTTGGTAAATTTTTTACTACCAAATTTTGTCATTTCTACATGAAAAATTGAAGTGTGACAATGGGATTAGAAATGTCAGTATCTTACCGCTGAGTCTAAAATGAGCAGTAAAACTCTGATGTGGTTTTATTATTACACAACAATGTATATTTATTAATATTAGCTGTAATGTGGCAATCAGATTGGAAAAGTATAAAATGTGCTGGGAATTTACCTTTTCCTTCATCTGTTTGGAAGCAAACTGTTCTAAGCGTAATTTTATTTTCGAGCTGTAAGGTTTTGTTGGGCTCTCACTATAGAATTCAAAATTGCCTTAAATTCCACGGGCATTTATTCACCAAAAGCTAATTCACTAGGATGTCCATGAAAAGAGCATTCAAAAGGAACACATATACATCAGCTGCAAATTTTCTTAAAAAAGAAAAAAAAAAAAAAGGAGCAGGTACAGTTTTTAGGGGGTATTTGGTCAATTCTCTAATTTCAAATTTTTATGAAGATCCAAAGTGGCTTAGAGCCTCATTCTGTCAATCAGCACACTGCAATTGACTTTCTTACAGCTGCATCAGTTTGTGTATTCTGGCTCAATATATTACTATTAAACAAATTTGCTAAGTCTATCCAGTAAGCGCTCTTAGTCAGGATTTATATCTTTTATTCTAAAACGCACTACAAAATGCAGGTGACTCTCCATATTCTTAGATTATGTTAGCCATCCATGATAGAATACACCATCATTCACGGAAAAAAAAAAAAAAATGAAGTATATAATGCATGTGTCACCTACATAGCATGCTATCTATAGAACTACTTATTTCCATTCTCTAGTTCTGAAATTGAACAATGTGACAAATCAGAAGCTGAAGAGAATAATTTTGTTAGTAAGAACTACTAATGCAAACATATTCTTCTGAACCTCCAGTTCTCAGTTGCAATAATAAATATCATTTTGTTCAACAAAGTATTTCTGTAATTGTTACATGCACAGAAAAAGCACTTTTGCATACGTACCTCCTGGAGGCATGACTATTGTTACAGCATCACTTATCAAGCTGCCCTGGCTGTTGGAAGCATTCACTTGTACCGTGTAATTAGAAAATGGAATCAGTCCTTTAATGGGTACCCATACATTGGATTCGTTGCTGCTGCATAACATCAGAGTACTATTTACAACGGAATAATCAGCATTAGCTGTTATGAAAAAAGAAAGGAGGGGGGAAGAACAAATGTTAGACTTTGCATCTGCTACAATTCACCGTCTTTATGAACCAAGTCTTATTTCTACTCATACGAAAAGTTGCCATTGATTCAAATAACACCAAAAAATGATCTGCTTGGGAGAAAAAATATTAATCACCATTTTCTCCTTCTTTTGCCAACAGTTGTACTTAAAAACTTGGAAAATAAATGAACCAGCCATGCAGTTGCAAAGCTGACTGCTAGGTACTGCAAATAAAAGCCAGCTTTCAGAAATTATTCATGTTCTAGAACAGTTATGTGATAACTGCAAATTCAAAACTTTAAGGTTAATTCTTATACTTATGAAAGACTCATAAAACTTCTTTAATTCACTAGGAAAAGACTTACCTTAGGAGTTTACAAGCTAACTTCATTGCAAGTGTAAGAATTAGTTATCTGTAGTAAGAAACACATGCTTTCCAGCATTGCCTGCAGTCCTCTCAAAGATAAAACAAGGATTTGAAGTATCCAGTTTATCAGTTGAAATCATCAGAGGACACCACAGCAACTTACATGTCCTTTACAACCCTTTTAAGATCTTGAACCTCAGATACGACAATATTCTACCCTACAAAAATAACAAAATAAATCTTTCCAAAATAGCTGATGAGTACGACCGGAAAATTTAAAAAAATGTCAAGTAACAACTTCTTTTTTGACTCAATGAAGATTTCACTCATGTACCCAGGAACAAAGCTGAGCTCATTTAAAATTATCCAATATTTTGAACATATAAATGATTATTATTATTACTACTATCCGTCATTCCACAGAGAGGTCCCACATTGAAGTAAATGGAAATTCTGCTTTACAAACAACAGCAGAATCACACAAGCCTGAGACAGGTATGAGAATGAGATTAAACAGAATATAACTATTAAAAATATCTTAAATTAATTAAGGTATTGTCACAGGCAGAAGGCTATATATTGACATGTGAATTCTCTACAAAATCTAGTGCTATGTTATTTAAAAAAAACCTCTCTTTTAGATAATTTTTTTTATGTGAAACTCATTGGGTTTACACATTTTTACACAAATTTCAAATGAGTCACTAAAACTACAATGTTTTTAAACCTGAAACAGTGTCCTGGCTTCAGCTAGGACAGAGATAATTCTCTTCCTAGTAGCTGCTGTAGTGCTGTATTTTGGATTTAGTATGAGACTAATGTCGATAATACACTGATGTTTCTGTTGTTACTAAGTAGTGCTTATACTAACTCAAAGACTTTTCAGCTTGGAAGTGCACAAGGAGCTGGGAGAGGACATAGCCAAGGAGAGCTGACCCAAAGTGACCAAAGGGATAGTCCATACCATACGGTGTCATGCTCAGTATATAAACTAGGGGGAGCTGGCTTGGAGGCTTGCATTGCTGCTGGGGGACAAGTTGGGCATAAGTCAATGGATGGTTAGCAGTTGGACTGTGCATCACTCACTTTGTATATTATTATTATTATTACTCTTCCTTTGCTATCCTGTTAAACTGTCTTCACCTCAGCCCACATATGTTTGTTTTTTGTTTTTTGTTTTTTTGAGCAAGCTGCTTAGTTTCCAGCTGGGGTTAAACTACAACAGTTTTCCAAATATTCCATATTTCTATGACATGCACTAATGTGCATATGCAGTACATTTCAGTCATGTTCACATCACATTTTACCATGGATAAGCGATCTGGACCTTCGTCTAATTTTGGAATTCCTATAAACAATCTGTGACACACTGTACAAGTCCAAGCTATTGCATTACTTTGTTGTTTGCAGACCTGCACAAAGGGTGTTTTCTGTTATTCTGCTGGCAACATATGGCAAACTTTCTGAGTTTTGGGGGAGAGAGAGAGTTTTATAAAACTCTTTTTATAAATCTGTCTTGTAGCCTAGTTCCTCATTGCTCAAATTTTACCAGACTGTCTGAAGAGACTACACTATTGTGAATGTAGAATAATTTCATGAAACCTGGTGGATTTATTTTGGATTTCACTGAACTTCACATTAGCCTGAGAGACCCCACTATATAAACAGCAATGGAGGCAAAGCTTCTTATCATGAAAGAAGAACCACCACGTTTTACACATTCTACATACAGATACATCAATTCTGCAGAAGCAAAGTGATTTTGTCTTACCTAGGCTACTCAACCGGCACTAGAAAAATGCATCTGCATTACTTGATCTCAGCTCTTACGTTGTATATCAAACCCTCCTTCTGCATCTTTGTAAAGCTGTTTCTCTGTGCAGTTTGGGAGTAGATACAATCCAACAAAGCACATTTCTTCCATAATGCATCACAGCTTTTCTACCTACCACCAGGCAGACCACAACTTTTTATTTGCGATGCCCATCCAACAACATGTGGCTGTTCTATGCACGTACTGCTTTATTCTCTATAAAGCCATTAGAAATGGTCAACTGACATACACAGTCTTAAGGTCCTAGTGACATAAAACACACAAGGACTCTGATGGCTGTGAACCTACAATGTGAAGGAAAGTTTAAAAATCCAGTGCTGACAGACCAAGGTGCTCAGGATAGATTCATACCTCAAGCACAAAAGCAGGCTGCCTAACAGCAATTTATGTGCCAAATTTGTGAGAAAACTAAACTTTTTCTATCTCAACATCATGTTAATATTCTTATTCTCATCCACCTGAGCCCAGAAGGAAAGCACATGCTTCCTCTGCTGATATTTTTATCCCACTATTAATCTTTTTTTCAGTGGCTAACTATATTTCTAAAAATACAGTTTTGAGTAACAGAAAAGGAATTAAAAGGATACCACTCTATTCCAAATTGCCTGGATAACAACATTAATATACAGTAATTATACAATTAGTTGTAACATTAAATTCTAGTTATAGCAGAGTGATTACTCGGCAATTATAAGAAGTATATAATTACTCAATAATTAGGAGAAGTATGTAATTACATAACCATTTTATTCAGCTCAAAAATGAACTTGCAAATTTACAATGAGATAGACAACAGTTCAAAATTCTGAATTGCTTCTAACAAAAAGCTGAGGAGTACTCGCAAATTTCCAAACCTGGATATTACACAGACAAAAGGCATTTTATCCCAGTTCCCAGCCAAGCAAATTTCTGCTGCTGGCAAGTAAAATATTAGAAGAACATTTTTTAAATGCAGGGTTTACTGGGGATGACTTGCAATATGCAGCTTTGCCACTTCTCACTGCTTAAACTTTGCTTTCAGTGGGCTGGAAAATGCAGACACATAGGTTCAGCCTGACAGAAAGTGATACAGCGATAACCCCGTCATATCACTCTGTGCCATTCCTGCCCAGACTGCTTCGGTGTGGATCCTATTTGTGAGTATAAGTGGATGAGGCTTCTCTTTTTCCGTTTTTCATGTGTGTTTTGCTCTCCATCCTGCTCACAGGTCCTACTGTAGTCTACCAGCAAGTCTGCCACAGAACTAAACAGCAGCTGCCTCAAACGCTGGTAAAGTTCTAAGAGACATTGTTTTACTTCAGATAAGTGGTTTCTACCAGAATGCTTCCTCATTCCTGCACATTTCTGCCTTTTAAGTCCTTCCACGAACAGTCACCAGCACTCCAACAAGCAAGATCCCCTCAAGACACAGCTAACATGAACAACCTATCTAGGAAGGCAGAAAACAAACTCCTAGAACTGGCTTACCATGGTCTTTAACACTTAGACACACAAGCAACTGTACCAAAAGATGGATTCAGATGGAAGGGGGCTCAGAGTCACCATCTCCTACAACCTCTCAAAAAAGACTAAACCCTTTGCAGATATGGAAGGCTTCCCCATGCTCCTTAATCTTTACATATTTTTTTTGCATCGTGATGGTTTTGTTCTTTTTCTAGCCCTCCTCCTATAGGGCTCTCCTTATTCCCCCAAATATTTCTGAGGGACTTCTTTGGATAACTCTGGTATTTGAGAAAAATCTATGTCATTCCCAGTTTAGCCCTGGTTTATACCAGATCAAAGTGTCTCAGTTTTTCAGGAAGACATTATCCAAATGACAAAATTAGGGCTCAAGAATATCCATATACATACTTAAAAACTATATACACTTGATACAAAGCCAAGTAACGAAACATGCTTACATTAAAAAAGATATGCAAATAATTGCTCCATTCAAAAGAATTGTTTAAAAGTGCTAAGTTTCACACAGTACTCTAGCTGATAAGTATCTGTGTTTGCAAGTGCACTGTGGACACTATGAAGGGAGCTTCCAAGCACACATGCATTCCTGTTACTGAGTACCCCTGTAAATAGGTGAATCCTGCGGGTCAGTGGTGCGTAAATTACTGCTGTCCTGGGTCCGTCATCCTATGGGGTTCACTAGATTGAAATAACATAAATGGGTATCCTTTTCCATTCTTGTTATAATCATTGTCACAAGAATTTTAATGCCTCATATATTCCATAATTTTTTTCTCTGTGCGGTACTGCTCTGACCTTTTCAATATTCTGTAATTTGACTGGCTGGCCATTTCAAGTTCTGTCCTTTTTACAGCCTTATTAACTTGTGGGGAAGAGGTGAAATGGACAGCCAATCAGAATACATAATATTGCAAAGGTCACAGTAGTATGGTATAGTATCAGCAGACACAGAATACTGTACATTAGTCATTAGTGTTCTGATATCTTATTCATGTGACAAAGGTTGTAAGTAGCACAGGAGATGGTACAGCATGAAACCATCCTTATGACAAAGACCACAATGGAAAAAAGAAATAACACAAACTAATTGCATTCATCTCACATTTAAAAACTGGTTTTTTGTGGGGATTTTTGTGCGTGTGATTTTTTAGTGGGTGTTTTGCTGTTCCCCACCCCCTGCCCCCCAAATTTGCTGTATTTAAAGGTACTCTTTCCATGTGAATCAAAATAAATGTTCATAAGGAAATGGGTAATAAATTGAGATGTTTTCTTTTCACATATTAAAAAGAAAATACTCACATTTCATATGTGTGGGCAAATACCGAATACTTCTACTGCATTTGTGATTATTGAAGTAATAAGTTTAAACACAACCAGTCTAATGTGTCAGTATTGCAAACACACTGACACAACTATGCTGCTGACTTCAGGAAGCAAGGAGGCCATGCTGGTGAAAAATACTACTGGGTGCTCACATGGTTTTCTTGCCCTGATCATCAAGATCTAGCTATCATTATACAGAAGATATTAGTCAAAATTCAGCTTCCTTATACGTCTGTGTTTGTATTCTTATGGGACTTCAACTGAGCTGCCTTTGTAAAACAGATTTCTACCTCCTCCTATTTGCAGAGTCCTAGAAAGTGACTGACTGTTCATCTTACTCCTAGGTTTGTCTGAACTTAAATGACATTACAGGACCATAGTCTGTGAAATGCAGAGAGATTTCCACCTAAAAGGTACTTAAGCCTGAAACATGTAAGTCTTAGAATCACAAATGTTTGATGGGCTATTATGTTCTTTCAGTGTCACTATTTCAAGATATCGTGCGGCTTCAATCGCAAAAGTACACTATATATTGTGTATTTTTCAACTGAGTTTAAGGCTTTGTGTCATACTCTGAAATATTACTATCAATCTATACTGTTTCCTTTATATACATACAGGTCCTTATAATCTCTTTTACATTAGAGAGGATGATGTGACACAATGTTCAAAAAGATAGAAACAGAATTATTACCACTGTAGAAGACTATTCAAAGAGTAAAGGTAGCAAAGATACAGGTCAAGGAACAGTCCATATGAGGACCTAGAGAATTATACAAAGATTATTTAGTTAACAAGCACAAACACAGTTATTTTTATGCCTCTTTTATATATGTGTGAGCATCTTATCTTGGGTCACAGAAAAAGTCAGATAACAAAATAAAAATGTAACCAAACCTCACTTTTTCACCTCTTTTCCCCATCCTTCCCCATACCTCATCCTCAGTGTCCAACAGTTTCTCTCCCTGTACTGGTTTCTGGCTATTTGGCACCACATCTTTCTGGGGGAAATTCTGTGAATATGCACACTTCCTCATCTGTAAACTCATTCTTTTATCCATTAGTTTTGCCTGTTCTTCAGCCTCATTAACTTCCACACAAGCTACTCCTTTCCTCTCAGCTAAGGTTTTTCTTCTCTTCTTTTCCCACTGCTTCTAGAGCAGTATCCAGAATTTAAAATAATAATAATAATAATAATAATTTTTAAAAAAGTTACTTTCCATTAGTTCAATTATCCCAATAACACAGAGCTAAAAGTCCTTCCTTATCATTACTGGTGACTCTCTTTTCATAAGACTTGTAATAATAAACTGTTCTCCAATTATCATCCCAATTGTTATACTGATCTTATGAAGTGGTTTCAGTGCTTTGACACCATATCTCTCTTTTCAACAAAGCACTGAGGTTTTGTGTGTGTTTTGGGGTGGGCTTTTCTTGGGTTTGGGGCTTTGGTTTTGGGTTTTTATTTTTTCAGATGAGTACACTGCTGATTCTGTGCCTCAATCTCCTGAACCACTATTTGTTCCTATGAGCATATCACAGTCTGAGTCCGCAGAACTGAGTCCAACACTTAAAATTTCTCTCATCACTGGAAGTCTGAAAGCTCAGAAACACAGATGTAGTTTCTGACTGTACTACTCAAATTGTTTCTTTGACAGCTCAGTTTTCCTCACTTTAAAACAGGCAAAGGCACCTTCTGTGACTTTTCACAGACTTAAATTTGATACAGCTGTCTTAGACTGTCTTGAGATGTACGGAATGCATATGCTGGACATTCTGTCCATCACTCTGAGCTGGTCCCCAGTACAGGCTGGTGGTTAATGCTGGAAAGTTGCTTTTCTGCTTTGAAAAAGACATGGAGGTCCTGGTGGACAAGAAGTTGAACATGAGACAGCAATGAGTCCTTGAGACAAAGAAGGCCAACAGTTTCATGGGCTGCACTAGGAGGAGCATTGCTAGCAGGTCAAGGGAAGGGATCCCTCCTCTCTATTCAGCCCTGGTGAGACACATCTGGAGTGCTCATCCTATTCCAGGCTCCCCAGTACAAGACAGGTATGAACTTACTGGAGTGGAGTCCAAGCAAAGATGATTAAGGGCTTGAAACACCTGTCACACAGAGAGAGTTTGAGAGAACTGAGGTTGTTTAGCCTCAAGCAGAGAAGGCCTGGAGGCAGGAGGATCTTATCAATGTCTATAAATATCTGACACGAGCGCGTAAAAAGCCGAACACTCTCATCAGCATAGAGTAACAAAACAAGAGGCGATGAGTACATACAGAAAATACAAGAAATCATGTTTAAGCCTAAGGAAAAAACTTCTTTACTTTGAGGTTGGCCCAACACTGGAACAATTTTCCCAGAGAGGTTGTGGAGTCTTTGTCCTTAATGATATTCAAAACCTAACTGGGCACTGTCCTGGGCAATGTGGGCAACGTGGTCCAACTGACCCTGCTTGGAGAAGGGGAGTTGGACTAGATGATCTGTAGAGGTGCTCTCTGACCTCATCTGTTCTATGATTCTGCATAAATTTGTGGAATACTTCAAGAACCATAAGGCAAAGCAGGGGTAATCATTATGATGAAAGCACATTCCTGTCAGGAAAAATAAGTGATCATTAGTATTACAAACAAAAAGGCATGTGCTCATTTATATGTTCATTAATTATATGAACTGACATACGAAGAAAGCCCACAGCTTGATAGGGGAGCTCATACAAGAAAGTTAGCACAGACTCCATGGATAGTCAATGACTGCAGTCGAGATCAGGCTCTGTCATGATGGCAGGCGGAGAGGAATATTTGGTGTGTGGTCTCATCTACCCTTTTGAGATTCCAGTTCAGTGCCATGACGCTTTCAACATAAAAACTCTATAACTGTATATGAAACTGTCAAGAAGAAACTTGGTTCATTTGAATTACTGTTTTAGGCTTTCTCATTACTCTTTCATAAACATAGAAATGTCCAATGAGTCTTGCAATTGAGTCTGTCTCATGTAGACCTTTTGGTTAAAACAGTGTATTCAGTAGTGTCAAACCTCTACTGTAAGTATACTCATCTGTATTGTAACTCACTTTGCTGCAACAGCACCAAGGGGCATCAGTCCTGGACCCCCCCGTACACTGTACTAAGTACATTAGGGACACACTGTAAGAACACCACACGTTACAGAAGAAATCATAAAACAGGTTGAGGCCACCCAACTCTGGAAAGCATTCTCTGAGCAGATCCAACCTATGTGGATTTCACACAGGCTTCCAGTATCCAGGTGCTCTTATCCCAACATGAACAGGGGAAATTGTCGCAGCACAGTTTAGTACCCTGAGTGGCACAACATCACTTTGTCTATAAATGACCAGAAGGCATCAAATAGCAAAAACATTTGCTGTAGTTGTGATTTTAAGCTGACAGACCATGTAATAGTTGACTTCATCTGTTTTGTTTGAGGAGTTTTATAGACAAATGATGAGACTTTATAAAGTTTCTTTCACAAGGGACTTCACACACTAAATAAATTTCAGAAACAGTTAACTTTAAAATCTTTAAGTTTGTTTTCCCATAGTTAGAACGTTCCTTCCCTAGCTGCAGCACTACATAAATAGAGATTATCATAGTATCTGGTTTCTGAATCTATGCCCATAATTCACAGATGCCAATAAGAGTTTTCCATTCTCCAGGGACACTATCAGAAGGAGACTAGCTAAACACACAGAGCAGAACTGGGAGTCTCAAATCCATAATCAAATATCTAGATTGATTGTGTCACTTGCACTTGTATTGATTTCAATTGGAGCAGCTGACCCAAGGGAATAATAAAAATGTGGAATAAAACTGATTTATGAGAACAAAATAAATCCTTTTGTGAGTGGTAATGAATTGGTACTATTTAACCCTTTCAATCACAAAGGGAGAACACCATTTATTTTTTCAGAATGCTGAGTTAGCTGAAAGAAGTCATATAAAAAATGTCAATACTGTCAAATGCCATTACACTTAGTTGTAATACTTTGGAAGGAATGAAGCTCTCAACTTGATCTGGGTTTTTTATTTGACATAAGACATTCTTTTGGTTTTTTTCAGTCATCTTACATGAGGCATCATAAATGATGCACTTGTACATCAAAAGAATCACAGAATCACTCAGGTGAGTGTTTGTTGCACTCACTTACACGGCCTACTTAGAGCAAAACCAGCCTATTCAGGACAAAAACATGTAGAGCATAAACAGCCATACCAACGGCACACACTCATCCCTATAAAAAGATGACCTATCATAGTATCTTCATCTTTCTGGTATAACACTAGAAAGTTACATAGTCAAAACCAAATTGGATCCAACCTTCAAATAAAAACTTCATCCAAACATGTCAAATCCCAGTTTTCATCATGCTTCCTCTACCTGAGAAAACAGATGAGTTTTACATTGGTCCCTAAAGAGAAAGAAGCATATTTGTTTGAAACCAAGACATACAAGAATCCAAACACAATTTCTTCATCTGCAGAAGCTCCAGTCAGACTATTTATATTTTGTTTGGGTCTTATATTTACACCGTTGACACTAATAATTTTGTGTCCAATGTCATAATTTTTTTTTTGCATTAGGATTTACCACAGATAACTAAGCACTGTCAATGTAGCCTCCTCAGCCTTCATGTGGGTTAAGAACTCTGGAGGACATTCATTAACTAAAAGAGTGTTTTCATAGGAAAACTGATTGGCAAATTCCCTTTTACTCAATACTGTTTACCAGTGCCATCTCTAGAAGATTGCTATTATTCCCTAGACTGTTCCAAGGGAGCAGCGACAGCCTCAGAGACTATCCTGCTATTGGAGGTCACCAGGAATTTCAGCTTGTTAAGAACTGATAATACATTTCTCGCAGAAATGGAGTTCAGCCTTATTTATCTGCTTTATAACATGAAAGCCAATAAATTACACAGTACAATATAGAAACGGATCATTGTACATGCGACAAAAGCATAATTATGTGAAGAGAGATGCAGAAGATCAAGTAAAACACTATTTGCAGTCTGATACTAGAGTCCTCACCAAAGAAACAGTCCACTGTAGAAATTAGAGAGAGACCACTTTCTTTTTGCCTTCCTCTGGGACACCTATATCAAGGAACAGAACAGAAAAGAAAATAAAAGCATATCTGCTGCTGAAGGATATCTTGCTGGTAGATGGTGTATTGTGAAGCTGTTCAAAATCTAATGAAATTTGACTAAATATTACCCAATCATCATCCTGAAGTGCATGCAAAACTACAAGTTTTCTAGTCAAGCAAATCAAACTTTAAATGGCACATTACTCAGTGCCAAAATATCGCTAAGTCCTGCCCTAGTGAACAGATTAAACATGACTATTTGCAAATTAGTAATACGTCCCCTTCTTTTCTGCCTCAAACATCTTCAGGACTAGTGAGCTCTGTAGCTAAAACTAAGGACATAGACAAAATGAGGTAGTAAGGGGATGAAATAAGAAAAATGTACTTAATGGCTGATTTGGAAAAGCAGCCAAGGGCTCCCACAAAAGCATCCTACTTTGGGATTTGGGAGGGTATCTCTCTGGCGAGCAGGTGGATATGCCAATACTGTCACTTATGGTGGGGATGATGATTTTTGTTATCCTGTCTCCCTGACACTAAATACTTCTCATTGGGAACTGCTCAAATGCCATGTTGGTTGTTCCCATTTATGATGCTGTTTGTGCTGTGTGGAGCATGTTAACATGGTTTAAGTGCTGTATACTTACTGGTCACTAAACATCTATGTCCATATATTAATGGATAATACTTATCAAACATTTTAATTATTATTATCGACTTTGTTGCATACCAGGTTTTGGGAGGTAAAGTCCTGGTGGGGTGAGGCAATTCTCACAGCATCACAGCTGCTCCTATAAAGATCCTCTGTAACAACACTACTGGGGTTTGCAGGTGCAAGGCCATGAGAAAAATAATCCAAGAGCAACAGCATGAGAACTATAACAGAAAATACTTCCAGGGAGGCTCTGGAAAACACTGCCTCAGTGGCTTAAGAGTCCTTAGCATTAGTAACATTAAGGAACTAAGGTACCTTAGGCACTGTGCAACATCACAGCAGTACAGCAAACAGAAACAGATTAAATATTTCTTTATATATTACAAAGGTAACTGATAAATTACCAATATCATTAATATCACCACAATTTCTCAGATTCACATTCCTTTTGAAAACTTTATGCTTCTTTTAAAGTCAAGTATCTCTATTATCCTTGGGCCAGCTTCTTGAAGAAAGGATTATTTTTCTTATTAGTAATGTAAAATTTAGTGTGCCTATCATTTTGAAAAACAAAATAACCAAGGATTGCTACTAGGGAATCCAGCTTGCAAAATGTACAAGGTTACTTTGCAATCCTAAATTATCAGAGTAAAGTTGGAATGACTTTTCCTGTCCTTAATAGATAATGGTCTGTCCCTGGCACAGGAACACATGATATTTCGAACATCTTTGGTAAGTGATTAAATGCAGGAAGAACACAGTCCTGATGTTTACCTACTGGAAAAAATACTCACATTTCTTTGGTACCATCTTCTTGAATGTTCAGATACATGAGAGGAAACTCTTAATAACTACTCAACAATAAGAAAAAAATATAGAAAGTTTTTTAAGAAATAGTTTATGATGAAAGGAAATCATATGCTTTGATTACATATATGGAATGACCATACTACCATTTTTGTAAAAGAATTTTTCTTGTAAATATTAAAGCACATCCAAACTCATATCTATTTTCGGATATTGCATATCCATTTGGAGCAACTGTAGATGCAAAATTATACTTAGACATACATTTTTTGAGGTAATTATGCAAACAACCATGTCTAAAATAATTCCCTATGAAAATTAGTCTAATAAGTCTCTCAGAAATGTTTTAGTCATTTCTGAAATGTGTAATTCTCAAAAATTGTTGTGTTCCTTTTAAATTGCCAGATTTAAATGTAAACCACTTACCTCCTTCTGCAACTTTGAAGATAACATCCCACAAAATTTTCATTCTCCGTTCTCAAACCTTTGACACAAGACAGGCTAGGAACTTTAAGGGGCCTCAGCATTCCTCTCCCCACTTCTGTTGGCACCTGCAGGTGGCACATCTTCCCCCAGTGGACATTGCTTATATGCACTGGCTTGATTCACTTCATTTGATGAATGAAGTTCTAACATATATACGCAAAGTCAACTTGTTTATAGATATAGCTTCTTTAATTATTATCATTATTATTATTTTTACCAGAAAAAATGCTGTATTCTGCAGTCACAATTCTGCAGTTTGCCAAGAGAATGAGTACTCTGCAAGGAAGCTTTCTGGCACGGTATCTCAAAATAAGCAGAGTTACCAGAGGAATAATTTCCCCTTTACAAAACCACCAGATGTACTACACTGCTGAAAAGTAAGAACCTTGGACAATATGTCAACAAGAGAAGTTACAAAAAGTAAAAAAACAAAACACTGAAAGTAACATACATTGATTTCAGCATTCATGAGCAAAAAAGAGTTCTGAGTATAACCCTGCAACTTCGTGTTGTGAAACTCCCTAAGGACACATAGTTAATTAAGGATTCTCTTTATGTCAAACTTGCATTCAAATGCATCACAGCATCCAGGGGACTACAGATTTGGATTCATTTTGTGCTAATGCAGTCATCTGACACAGGTAGAAAGATAAGAATTTCCTCCAACTCTCTCCTCTGGAAAAGAGGTAATAACTGATTCTTTCTGTAGTAGAACTTAATTTCAGATATCCAGATGCAATTAAAAATGACCCTGTGCTTAATCTAAACCACCTGGAGGGTAAATAGGTCTGAATGAGGAGCTACTTGAGGGAAATAAGCCTGACTCTGTCACCTTTCTTTCCCCCTCAAGTCCTCCGAGAATTGGAAGTGTATCAGATAATAATAAGAACTTTAACTCCTCTTAAATAGAAAAACTGTTTGTGAACTGGTAAGATCAGTATTTCATGCCTTGGAATAACCAATTGCAAACCATATTCCTCTTTAAGGCTTCTATCAAGGAGGTACCAGGACTTAAATGACTTGAGGCAAAGCGACTTTTGCAGGAAACCACGTTGCCTGAGTATTGCAGAATTGGGACAGAGCCCTCAATTTCTGAAGTTATATTTTATTCCCATATGGAGTTTGCTAGGAACAAATATGCTTCTGGAAAGCACACCTGTACAGATCAGAATGGTGAAATGGACTCAACAAAGCTCTTTCTTTCAAAGAAAAAACTGCTACAAAAATAAATGGTTGAATTAGAAAATGAAGCCTATTTGACACAGATATTTCTCCTGCATAGATTGCTAAAGCATGGTCCAGCTATGGAAAAACCCATTATCAGTATCCTCCTCTATTGGCAGAAAATCCAAACTATCTCCTACTGATCTACATTTCACACTTAAAATTCCACAGTGACCTTTTCAATCAGTTTATGATCGTATTTCCTTCTCTTTCAGTTTGGCTATTGATAAATGTTGACCAGGCTTACACTATTTACCAAAACCTTGCCATGCCAGGATCTGAAAATCCAAAAATTCCAAAAATAACTATCTCCAGCAACATCAGAACTAAACATGCATCACAAAACATTTATATTGGATTCAAAAGTCAGGAATTTAAAGAAGTCAGTACAATTAGGACATTCTCTCTTGTTTTATGCATTACAGTGTAGTTTTTACCAATGTATTTCTGTTTTGTCTGTAAGAGAATAAATATTCTGCACCCCAAAAAACACCACAGCAACTTTAAATCTTTTGCAAACTATTTAAGATGATCTGACCCTGTTAGAAAACAGTCTAGAATGAAATACAACTTATTATAACAAGGAAATAGTGAATAAGCTACCAGGCTGTTCGCTTCAATTCCTATGAGGTATGCATATGTGTAAAAAACAGCTGGATGGAAAGTTATATGGTATCTTAAACAAATACAACGAATGGAAAAATCCATTTGGTGGAGAAACAGTAGACATTAAATGTTCAAGACAGTCAGACAGAGACATACATATGTGAAATTTGAAAAATCTGGAACAGGACGAAAAAGGAGCTAAGCCTGGGGACAGCTATAGAATATCCAAGTATGAGATCAGCTGATTTCTCTAACGTGTTGGAATAACAAGTTCATGACGGAGAAAGTGTTAAGTTACGTGTTATTTAAACATTTTCCATGTCATCAACCTGCTATCTCAACATACCATATGCTATAGTAGGGCAGTGATGAGGTAACAACACATCAAGCAGAGCTTCACAATACACATTAGGGATGGTGGTGTAAAAATCTAGAAAAGCAACATGAATTAGAAAAATAAAAAACAATGCTCTCTCACAGTGGTGTCCTTTGCTCTGTCCAGGGCCTACACTTATGCAGAAGGCTTTGCGCTCTTTAAAAGTGTGTATCCCATGAATCCATTCCTCAGATTAGTAATATCTCTTACTTAAAAAAAACCAAAAAGCAAACAACTACAACACAACAAACAAACAAACACGCCACGAGGATACTTCAGGTTCAAACATAGGCCTTCCAGGTGCCATGGAGTTCAGTCACAGTTGAAAAAGATAGTAATATAATGAATCCAGCTCTTTGATCGAACACAATAACTCCTGCATTATCAAATTATATGCACCTCTGCAATATACTCTGACATGCTTAAATGTTTATTCAGGTTTTTTAGCTTTAATTCTCTCTAATTCTACTTCATCTAGGAACAGACATGTAGCTAAGTAATTAAATACTAATTTTTTCTAGAACCATTGCCAAAATCTGGCATTATGTAATTGAGTAACCCTACTTTCACATAAAAACAGGTCATGGCTGGGATGTCTTGGCCAGACAGACAGTCAAGCAAAATCTCCCCCATCACACCTTCCTTCATAACAGACATTATTTTGACATCTACTAATCTTTGAAGTGTTTTGCAAGAGAACATAGTTGAAATTCTTCTCAATAAGACAAGGTGTCTGTACTGTTTGGGAAATAATATGTTTGTCTATTAAAGACTCATATTGTTATCAGAAGTATGAGGTTTTAATAAAAAGAATGAATTTTAATAAAGATTTGTTTAATTGAGAGCTGTATACACAGAAATCACAAAACATCAGTGTGGTCACTGCAACAAACTCTTGTTAGGCAACAGTCTTCAAAACTTATTCCCTTATGTGACCTTTCAGATCTGAGATCTAAAATCAGTTTCCCAAGCTTCCCAAACTGACAGCTTAACGTACTGCTGAGCAGCCCACCAATTCAAGTGATGGGTGCAACTATTTTAATGTTTATATGCAGCCCTTGGAGGTGAATTTCACCTCCAATTTTTACATTTTCCTCCCTCCTTCTAACAGACATTTCAGCAAAGGATGAAATACAGTTGTTCATTATGTCAAGAAAATACCAATTAGCCAACAGACAATTCAATAAGCTTTGTGTAAATATAGTGAACAGATGATGTCTTATTTAAGTTTGACGAATTAATGCTTAATTTCCTTCCTGCATACCCCCAAAACAGCCAGCATAAATGTCAATTGCTAGAGCTCTGACTTCTGGGGGGAAATACACTTTATTTATTTAGCATTGCAAAGCAAAGTTTCAGCAACGGTGAACAAAAATAATGAAATTTTCTGGGTTCCATTCCCCAATGACTCCTTCACCACCACCCGGCTCTCCTGAGTTGAACTAACATAGCAGGCACTTTAAGTCAACTCTTATAATTGCTTCCAATTTGCCTGTTTTGCTTTTGGCAATTAACAAACTGAAATGTTATCATGAAAGAGGCCATCTCATTTATAAGGCCAGGTTTTCCCTCCACTAAAATATGCAGGCACTCTGTTCTTTATTACCAGCAGGAGATAAATGGCTGGTTTTCGTTGCTGAAGAATATATAATGGTTAAAATGTCACTTTTTTCCTCCAGCTCTACATAAATCACAGAACTAGTCAATATTTAATAATGCTTGCCTTGGTCTGGAGTCCCTTGATCACCCCTGTCATGTGTAATAGCTCCCTCTCCGATATCTTTGACATAAAAGCCCAGCTTTACTGCAATACTAACATGTAGAGGGTCATTACGGATCGACATTTACCTTAATCTGTGACTGCCAACCATGAACCGATAAATTCCAGCAGATTCCACTGGGAGAAATCAGTAAACTTCTCAGTGGAAAGAACTGAAGGAAAATTCTGCCGAGAACAGAATACATTTTCTACAAGGGCTGCTCTGCAAATGGGTTCTGACTTTTGAAAGTTCTCTAGCTGCACAGCTTTGCAACATTTAATACCGTTTTGATGGTTTGAGAGACGGGATGACAACCGAGGATGACATGACTTAGAAAGCAAGCAAAAATTTGCTCTGCAAAAACAATGCAAGATTAAACACAAGGGGAATATGGCTTTTGCATTATTCACCCTGCTGCCTTGGCGGAAATGGCTGTGCTGTCACGGGTCCAGCCAAAATGTTGCTCCTTTTTTTCAAATTGATCATCACTCCTTCTCCTCATAATCTTACAAGTGCTTTGCAGCAGAATACATCAAAGCCTTCATTGCATAAAAAAGGGACACAACAGCCTTTGTGAGGGGTCAGCTGAGACTGCCTACCACACGTTACACTCCTCAACGAATGTCTCTCTCCAAACAGCACACAAACAAGTTCATTTATATACTACTTCGTAGAGGACAGCAATTACAGCGTGTATGTTCTCTTTAGTAGCAATACTGGAAACAACAAATCGTTCTCATTCTGAGCAGAAAAAAAAAGGCAAGTTATGAAGCCATCAGTGGTTCAATTCTCTATCTGTTACCACATTTACAGTACTGATTAAATTTGCGTACAGTACATAGAAGGTTTAGATGTCATCCAAACTTCATTTTCAACCACGATTTTGTATTATGCTCATAAGAAAACATTTTTATAGTTGCCTGATGTCAATCATGCTATTTAAAGTGCACTAAAAATTAATGACAACATTGTTAGGTATAATTCATACACATTATTTGTGTACAATATTTTATTATTTATTATACCTTAGAGCATGCCTAATAGCTCAAATTGACATATTAAATGCTCACACGCATTTTGCAAGCATTCATTTTTACTCTCTGCCCAAGTATTTTATATTTATATAATAATTAGAGGACACAACATTTTACTTTCAACTGAAAAATACACACTTTGTGCAATATATTTGGAAAAACTGTCAATTCATATTCTTTAGTGCCTTATATAGTCTTCTTTGCAATGGTTAACATCACTGTTTCACCCAAAACCACATTACTACGTTTAGGTTTAAAAGACAGATGAAAAAAGAAACCATCCTATAACATAAACCAGCGGGAACAATACAGCAGCTCACAATGCAATAAGATTTAACAGATAACTATTACTCATCAGGCTTTTTTATTGTATGTTAAGTCTGTTTGTTATATACAAATAAAGAACCTGTTTTCCTTCCATCTTTTTGGGAATAAGTATCTAATTTCATTGCATACTTTTTTAGGTAGCTGGTTGTTTGTAAGCCTTACTTCTTCACACCAGCTTATATAAATTTCAAATATACCCATAATCAACCATCTTATGAAGAGTTCTCATGAATGGCTCCCACTTATACAAGCAAACCAACTGAAATTTTCTGAGTATAGCCTCCTTATCTGACTGAAGGTTGTGAGATAAGATGCCATGTGTATATCTAGAGACTAAATGACTGCAGAGGGCTTATCTTTATTTGCCAATTTATGTGTTTGTACAAATGTAAAGCACCATAAATCAAAGCAGCAGTACATAAAGAATAAAATTGATCATTCTAAAATAATCAATGAAGTGGCAAAAAAGGAGAAAAATTTGGTGCTAAAGGATTTTTTCAAAACATGAAATGGAATATCAGCACTATTATTAGACTTATTATGAAGGAAAAAAAGTACCTTGATCAGCATAAAAGAGACCGGTGACAAAGACTGTGTAGGTCAGTTTTCCATTAGGTTTATTTGGGGCAAGCCATTTTAACTGAGCTTCTTTGGACCCATGAACAGTAGCAAATATATCAACTGTTCCATTGGGGGGAGCTTCCATGGTCCGAGCTTCTACCTGTAAATTCAACCATGAGACAGGTTTGTTGCCATAGTTTACAAACAGAGAAACAACGAAAAATGCAAAATTTTACGAAAAGTTATTTCTTCAGGAAAAAAAAAAAAAAAATAACCAACACTCCAGGTGTCCTAATTTTTAAGAATTTTCCTTTCATCTACATTTGCTTGAAGCTGTCCAGCAACTAACATACTTTATACAGAGATTCATGTAAGGGGTAGCCAAAACATACTAGAAAAGAATGATTCATTTCTTGAAAACACCATTACACCTCATGTGGATGAATTATCTCAGTTTAGCAGTAAAGGAGAAAGTAGCAATAGAAGGCAACATGTTTTTGAGCTTCTGCATTGTAAAAGACAACTGTAAGGAACATGCATTTAAACACTACAGTAAATTACCACAGATATTCGATAGAGTAAAATATCCATTGCAGAATACAGGTTGGTCCTGGAATTAACAGGTTTAAGTTGCAATAAAAACTAGATCTTTGAGAGAAAACAAAATATTGTAAAGAGGTGGAAAATGTAACAAATATTATTTTCATATATATATATAAAAATAAATATTAATTCAATATTATAGAAATCTAGTATTCAAATTTCACACATTGTAGTAAACATTGAGTACTGTGGAACAAAATAATTTGTTGTTATGTTATTTGTGGCAACAAGTTTGTTTCTCATACATTATTTATTTGATGTTTTCTAAGGTACAAGATGATTTCACACCTTTTTAAGTGCCTCTCAGCTGCAAGTTCATGGCAGTGCTAATAAATGCTATTTTTAATCTGCCACACCTACTCTGTCATCAAAATAACCAAACATACTTTCTCTGTCTTCGAAAAATGAATGTTTTACTTTTTAGCATGTAAAATTTGGAAACCTTATTGTTTACAAGTGCCAGGCTGTATCTTTGATGTGCATCAATATCTCTACACGTGCTTCTACATTCATACACTCTATTGTATTTAAAATAGGTGAGTAGTTGCAGTAAAGCCAACAGGATAAAGTACGTGCTAAAAGATAAACACTACACAGATTTACTGTATCAGTACCATATTGATTATTTGGATATTTCAATCAAAAACCTTCTTATGGACGAATGTGACTAAACTGTGCTTTCTAAACTAAAATAATTTCCTGAAAAGTAGTGCTGCTAAATGCATATATTCTGATCTCATCACATTAGAAATATAAATAAATGAATGCAAACTATTTTTTCTACTGGAAGGATTAAAATATTCTTAAAACAGTATGAATTTGCAGCAATCTGTACCACAACCTAAACAGCTGCGACAGCTGTGCTGTGTCTCTAGCCTTTTCTTTATGACCTGCTGTTCTTTTAGTATAAAAAATATTGAAGCACTGTTTAGAATCAGTAGATGTAGTATCCTCTAGAGCAGGGGTGTCAAACTCATTTTCAGCGGGGGCCACATCAGCCTCGCAGTTGCCTTCAAAAGGCCAAATGTAATTTTAGGACTGTGTAAATCCTACAGATATACACATTTATACAGTCGTAAAATTACCTTCAGCCCTTTGAAGGTAGTCACGAGGCTGATGTGGTGGCAAACTGAAAATGAGTTGGACACCCCTACTCTACAGCTACACCTCTGCAGTGTACTTTGAAAATAATTTGTGTAAAAAATGTACATTCTGTATATAAACATCTGGCACAGAAAACCTGTTTCATATTTCTTTTTCTGAACCTTACAAGAGCTAAGACATTTCAAAACCAGTTTTATTCCTTTTTAAGCAACAAAAAACAATTGGAGCTGATACACAAGTAATATTTTGCCTTTCCTAGAGAGTAAAATTTAGCATTTCTTAATTTACATGTTACCAGTTTGCATCTCACTTGAAAATAAATCATAGTCACTGAAAAAAATAACAAAAACTACCTAACCCAAATAAAAAAGTTACTATTAATGCATTCATAACTGATTAAGATCTTCACAGCCACCTTCAGAAACATTAGCTGAAGAAATCCTGTATTTAGGACAGTCACATTCATTCATTGATTAGGGCACATTAAGCTCAAGATCAGCAACAAAAATAGCTGGAAGCATATCCATTTACTGCTGGGAGACAGCTCCCACACTATTTAGAGTACTATTTAGAGTAAAGGCAAAACATTCGGTTTTTCTTTTTTTTATTTTTTTTTTCTGAGTTTTGGATTTATTCTGTAATTGATACAAAAATCAAATGAAGATGTAGTGCTTTCACTTCCTGGCAGCACTTAGGTGAGCCTAAATAAAGATGTTGTACTTCAATTCCTATGATTAGAGATGGATCACTGGCTTTGGAAAACAGTTTGCGTACTGATCACGGGTTGCAGATGATTATCAGCTACAGCGACCTCTACTTTGAATTGTTTCGAAAGTCAACTTATGAGTCTGCAATTCAGTGGAGATGTGCAAAAAGACTACTAAAAATATTTTTTAAAACTCTAACTACTGCCTTTCTGTTCTGTTCTGTTGATGCCTATTTGATAGGACAGAAATACTGAAAACATGCATATTTCATCTGTATGCAAAGTCTGGTAACGACTTGTCTTAAACATCACTGCTAACACAATGGATCAGGTTATTGCTCATCAAATACCTTAAAACAAGTTTTGCTTTTGGGGCATATGTGAAGGTGTAAAAAATGTACAAGAAAAACTGGCAAAAAGCCATTCAAGCTTTTAAGAGTAAATATCCTTCAAAGCAGAGCAAGCTATAAAATGTTTAATGGTTATAAAGTCTAGTATTCTACAGATAGACGATGTTACCAGCATTTAAAAGAGAGTAATCTTGGAAAGAATATTGGAAATGTGACTAACGAATTATAAAAATAAAACCTGGAAGTTCTTTTCAGAGCACAATATAGTGATATTATAAATTATGATGGAAAAACATTAAAAATTTTAAGATCTTCCTTTTCTTTTCTCTTTTTTCCCCCTTTTCTTGTTAGCAAAATTAAAAATGCACACATGAAGTTGAATTAAACAAAAAATAAAATCTCAGATTAATACAGGTTTCTTAGTTATGCTTGAAAACAAACCCAAGCACAGTAGATATTATTCCAGTTATACATCAGCCACAGTACTAGGAAATCATACTGGATTTATCAGTTCAGCTATACTTCTAAAAACCTGAAAAAAAAAAAAGCCTCAGAAGGCTCATTTTTCAAGTGTCAAATTTAATATTCCTGTATTCTTAAATCCTGAAAAAAATAAGGTGTTGTACAAGACTGTTAAAATATGTCCAATATAATATTTTGATCACATAGTTACATTCAAAAGATATTTACTAATCACTGTATTTCCCTTGCTTTTGTTGCTACTTCTGGCTTCTGCAATTCTGAAATTAACTTCAGCCTTTTCAGTCAGGTAGCTAGAAATTTGCTCTTTACTTGGACAGTAACTCTTTATTTATATATGTCCTTATAGATGTGGCTAAAGCACATCCACACCTTTCAAACATATTTACGCTACTTAATTTCAATAATGTGTGTTTCAGTCTCAAATTTTGCCTTTCATCACTGTACCTATGTTCCACATTGGAACCATGCCTAACAATGACCTATCAAATCTTTTGCAGCTCTTAAAAAGGATTTTTTTTTAAATGTCACATTTTGCCAGATGGGTTAGTACTGACCAGAGTGAATCATCACCATTTACTCTGATATTCACTGCCATCTGACATTTATTACACTCCCAGAATGCAAATTAAGGTACTCACCAGTGGACCCAAAGCACAACCTTTTGCAGTGCATGCCTGGACTCTGAAGGAATGCAGACTCCAAGGCGCAAGTCCATAAGCATAACAACTTAGCTGTGATGAATTTTGCATCAGAACACCATCCATGTACAATCCATAGCTAGTAATAATACCTATAAAACAACATGATAGCACTCACTTAATATCTAAAGAGCTACAGAGTTTAGAAGAAAAATAATGCTACAGACATTAGGGTGGTAGTAGCAGTATTTCACACAGTTTTCAGTTAAGCAGATAAGTGTTCAGCAGGACTGTGTATGCAACACTTGGAAGAAACACACTCTCCTATCTTGAACTGTTGAAAATCTCACAAGTGGATTGCATCTTTTGAAAACTATCCCACTGTTCCAAAGATTACCCCTTAACAAACATGTTTCTGAATAGCAGATAAGATCACCTTGCAATCAGGAAAACTGAGGCAATTCTCTTTCACAGCCTGCTCTGCATTTGACTATGGAAACAGGAACAGAAAAGACACATAAAACCATCTCGCATCTTAACAGGTTTAGATTTAGGAAAAAAAAAAAGTGATCTACAATATAACTGAAACAATGAAAGACAACTCAGGCCAGCATTTTAACTACAATTGAACAGTTACTAACAATTTTATCATACAAAAAACCTTATGGATACTCATTGACAATTATCTCAGATTTTCTGAGTTTTGCCAACAAGGTAGATACTTCATTCAAGGGTTTTGTCTTTGGAAACAGTTTTATCCACTTTTCTAAACAAAACCACAAAATTTTATAAATTGATGTTTCCTCCTCAGTATGCTGTAGAAAAATTCTACTCCTTACCTATATAATCTAAAGAAAGAAAACATATTTGCAAACTCAAAACAAATGTTAGCAACATTTTTAGATAGACGAGCAAATGGTCCAACTGGTGCAATTGGCTAATACTAACACAAAAATTGCCGATGATTGTTCATCTCATTTATAAGGAAACCTAAATCTCTGTTCTTCCAAAGGTGCCTTATAATATGGCTCCTGTATAGAATATATATATACAGTGTTTTGAATTTAATGAACTAAAGACTGAATTTGACAAATTTGCTTAGCCTTTGGAATTTGAGCTTGCAAAGGAATCCCTTTTCTCAGGGCTATTCCTCCATCTTTCTCATTTCTGAATTTTCTCCTCTTTTAAAAGAGCTATTTAAGGCAAATAAATGCAAAGCTATAGGATTTGTTAGAAGTGAGTTTAATTCAGAGGATGCCTTCTAATCTTCCCATTATAGAAAACGTCTTCATATTGTAAAATTATAGCTCAATTCCTCTTCTCTTAAAACCGAATTGTTTGAAACTATATTGAGGAAGATTCTGTTTGAAATTGAGGAAAGATTTTCACATCTACTGAATGGAGAAGTGCTTCGTAAATAAAAGTGTATACACAACTGTTTCAGCTGAGCTTTGAAGAGTTATACTTCAAAAGATTTATACACTAAAGCAATGCAGCGCTGCTTATGGTGAAGTGATTCACAGACTCCTCAATTCTTTTCTCTTCTAGAAAAGTGAGAGGCTAAACTCGAGTCAGACAGCAGAGACGTGTGTGTGGGAGGAAGTCCTGGTAAATCTCACACTATCAATCCTACCACATTTGACAGGCTTCTTAAAGCAAAAATCCCTTGGGGTTCCATGTCTAGTTGCTTGTAAAGCAAGGGGATTAATGGTTGATATTTGCCCTACATTACATAAACAAATTATATATATATTAAAAAATATTATCTTTATCTCAGAGGAAAAATGTGAACACTGGTATTAAGGATGTGTTTTACAGGAAAAACAAAACAAAACCACCAAAGTACTTTAAGTATCTATACAAGTAACATTAACCTTTTAAAGTAATGGACAAAGCATTATTAAGTCCTTTGATGTTTACGGTAACAGCATGAATCATAATGAGATAATTTGATATTAATGTGGGTGTCATAAGAGCATTTATGTGATCCCTGCTTTAATTCACTATTATTTAACTGGACCATTATTTTAAAGTGTTCCTAAAAACCACGGCATCGTGCAGCACCTACACTCTTGAGGAGCAGCTTGCTGGTCAACACCGTGAGCGTTTGTTAGTCCTCCCAGTACTGTCAGAGAATAATCATCTCTAATAAACTGATTGATTATCTCAATTCTGCCTTTGCCTTATATGACTCTGATGGATAAAATTACAGAATGAAAAGAAAGAAAAAAGCACATTTCAGAACAAAAGGGCTAGTAGTCTGACTTAGAGATGTGAAGCCATTTCTCAAAATTGGGCAATAATTCTTTCTGGCCAGGGATAAATAACTTAGCCTCTGTATTTCACCAGTATATCTTTCCAAAGCATACTAAGAAAAAGTTCAAAGTCAGCCCAAAGTTTATGTACTTCTCAGTTCTTCCTAGATATTCCCAAAGTTTACCATCCATGAAATACTGAAGAGTATAGCATATTTTTGTAATTTACAAGGCTTTGGTGCAACACATGATCACCATGGAAAGCTGCAATCTCTTCATACTTGCTAAGTCTAAGTAGCTAGATTAAATCTTGCTTTCACTGATGACAAATTCTCTATTGACTATGCTGCACTTTTGAAAAACAAAAACAAAAACAACAACAACAATGCAAATCAAGCTTAAGCTGAATAAAGTTACTCACTCTTCCCTTTTTCTTCCTCCTCTCCCCACCCTGAGTAAGGCCCTATAATCTGTTAATCATATTCCAGACAATAAAGATGAAAAGAGGTTTTGATACTAAAGTGCTACAAGCACTTTACTCTTAGGGTGCAATCTAGAGGCCAAATCTTATGCAAACATACTTTTACCTACTCCAGTTTCACTGACTACAAATACAAGTCATGTCTCACAAGCACAAGGATTTGCAGGTACAAGTACTGGATTAGTTCACTGAATAATTTTATAAACCTAATATTGGTCATTCAAATTTCACAAAGCCTTGGAAGATACAGTCCAGACCAAGACTTGATCTTATCTATGACCTATACACAAGTGAAGTGTTTGAGAAGTGATCACCTAAGGAAAATTTTCAGTAGTGAAAAGAGTCAAAGTCACTCTTTCATGTGAGTGGATTGTAAAAGAGCAGATCTCAAACTATATGGCAAGACTGTAATGAATGTGTTCCGAAGAATATATGGTTCTTTACTGAGGCCACTAGAATGACGAAGGCTCAGAGCAGAATATCTGATGCCACATGTCATTTCACAAGCATCTCCATATCTTGCCCTCACCTAAATGGTCACTATTGCTTATATTGCACTGCCTATGTATGTGACATGTATGTGATCGAAACATAGCAGGGTTCTGCTGTAAAGTGGCATACCTCTGAGCCATATCTCACCAACGGTTGCATTGCTGGTTTGAAAACAAGATAAAAGAAAATGTGCATATTACAAATATACTCAGCATACCATCTTACCATCTTCCAAATGTCTTTCTTCTACACTTGGTAGAGAAATGACATTTCTGACACAAGTTTCAACAAAGAATTGGGTGTATCGTTTCCCATTTTCTATGAAATGGAAAATTTTCACATGATAATACAAATCTGTCTTAAAATCAACCAAAAATGGAGCTCAGGAATTCAATACCTGTGTCTGAATAGCATTAGCCTTTGACGTCAAGATGGTCCCTTATCTCAAAGCTTGACTCACCTACATTGCGCCATATTTATGAAGAACCCAAGTAGCCTATAATCCTATTTGCCACCTTTGGCCTCAAGGGTAGAATATTAATCCCCCTTAACCTTTTCAAATTGGTGGCAAGCAGCTGAACTCCATATATATCAAGAGAGTATACTAAAAATCTATGCTGTCCAAACCCCAGTCAGCCTACACATCCATTCAACATCACCGACAGCTAACAAGCTTCCTCAGCCCATGGAAATAAACAGTAACTTCTGTCGTATAGTACCAGAAGAATGGAGGAGGGAGATAAAGAATGGCCTCAGAGATCTACTAAGGAGATGACAATTTATGATATGCAAATGTGTGCAGTTCTGAGGTTTTTTGAAACAAAGCCAAGTTCAGTAATTTCAAAAAGCACTACTTACACCTAGCAGACAGAAACTCCAGATTGGACCAATTAAGTCAAAAGTGGGAAACAGCTTCTGCTGGTCTTTCCCATCTTTCAGTCTTCTCAACTACGATATTTTTCAGCCTCCTACACAGTTTTAAAATACTGACACTGAGAGCGATTATAAATGATGTGGCCACTAGGTAGCCCGAAAGATATGCTGAGAATGAACAAAACAAAGTCACTGAACAATACAAGCTTTCCTGATTAAGCAGTTGTTCAGTGAAAAGTTGGAGAGGTTTTGTTTTGGTTTGGTTTTTTTGTTTTTGTTTTGTTTGTTTGTTTGTTTTTTGTTTTTTTTTAGTTCTTTTCATGAAATAAGGAAAGGGATGGAAATAGGAGATTGGAAATAAATAAATAGGAGAATTGAAAAATGTGTTATTAGTTATCTCATCTTTCTGAAACTCCCAAAAAATGTGGGGAAGAAGCAAAACAATAGAAAATTTGTGTAAGCCTTCTTGACCATTGTGCAAGTCTGATCATGCAATGGTGAAAAACAAAGTCTTTGCCTCTCCTAGTGCCTTTCTGACTGCTAAATGCTGCAAATAGCAGTTCTTCCACTGTGAACCACTCAGCAAGAGCTTGCAGGTGGAAAGAAGCCTTTCCTTGCAAGGCAGGACAGCAGCAGCTGACTTGGCTGAATCAGTTCTAACCCTAAGGAAACCCTCTAACGGCAGCACACACAGTATCCACATATCACCAAAAAAATAACAGTCCCAAGGGAAAATGTGAAAATACCAGGAATATTTTTTAAAGGGGAGAAATACACACAGGAGGCCTACAGAGAGTATATTCAGGATCACAGAGTAGGCAGATTTATGGCAAAACTGGTAATTACGTGAACGCATTGTTCAAAACCCCACTATCGAGGTGAACGGTGCTGCCATTGAGGCTGTTGAAATCTCCAGTTTCCATTGATGAAAGGATAAGGGATAAAGGAATATAATTTCTTGCATAAAGCTCCCCTGATTCTTATTACATATCTGCTGCTCATCCAGTTCAGATTCACAGCTTTCCTAACAAGCTCTTTATTGTATTTAAATATTTAAATTATAATTAAACTATATATTTATGATATTTTAAAAGAGATCCAAGCTGTACATAGTAAATGTTGTATTAACAACAGGATACAATGTCTAAATTTAGTCATCTATTCCCAACTTTTATTTCTAATAAAGGAAGTGTGAGGAAACATATTTACCAAACTACAGGTCTTTATCCTATGCTGTTGGTATACATATATAAATACAGGTATGTATATATTTATTTGATTAGTTAAACCACTCTCTAAACTATTTGGATTTTTTTCCACAATGCAGGGATAACAGCATCAGGTCCTGACATGAACTATTCCATGTCGATTCCATTGAAAATTATTCAGACTTTAGTCACTAAGACACATACGTGGCCCTCCTTTCCCCTCCCCTCCTCACATCCCGTACATCTTCCCCCTTCTCCTTCCTCTTTGCCATCCTCTAAGTCTTTGTCACATATGCTGATAGGATTTTGGAAAACAGGGTTAGAGGGCTTCTAAGAGGCTAGGATGCAACTTCGTCCAATATGACTATCATATAAAGAACCATAAATTATCAAACAGATTGTTTAACAGGAGATACCATACTCTTATTTCATTCTAAAAGTAATGTAAGACCTTACAGAATATTACACAGGTGTAACTTTACAATCACTACTTTTTGGGGAATCATTTAATGTGCCTTGTAGCGAGGTTATACAAGTAAGATGTGCTTCATCACAACTGAAAGCTGGCAAAAACTTGCAGGGGAAAAATGAAATTAAAGGGAAAACACTGTGAAAAATAATTGATATATATCAATATGACAAGCCAATGAAGAAAAACATTTCTGTTTCTTTAAATTCAGTTATTTTTGCATAGCTTCCTCTGCTGTGATTCAAACTGTTACATGCACAATAATAAAATCAAGGAGAATCCAAAGGCCATATGATACTGTGCAATATCATTAGAAATGTAAAATTTGTCCAAAACTTTTACACATAGATATTTTGCAATGAAAAACATTTCTAAGCAAGAGACAGTATATTATTTCACTTCCACAGCCATGAAAATGTACAACTTCAAGGTGACTATGTAAAACACAAATTTAATCATTATTTTCTATCAATTAAAGTAAAAGAAATGAATGTTTTATTGGAGAGTGAAATGAACATCCTAGACTAATACTGTTCAAGAATGCCTATTCCTCAGCTCAGTTGTCCTGGAAAACATTAAACAATGAAATGCAGTACACACGAGCTATCAAAAGGGAGCACTTTTGAGCCACTGAAACCATACAATAGGCTAAAACACACAATCTCCTAGCTACACACAATGATACTATCTCAGGTATTTTATGTGCTAAAATGATCATTAAAAATTAAGCACCACATATAAGCTGCCATTTAGAATATTAATTTACCTTTACTAATCATCTTTTTAACTTGAGGCTAAAAGAGTTCACTTACCATTCGGATACTCAGGCTTAGTCCATGAGATGTTAAAGGAGTCAGATGAATATGACTGGGCTTTTGGAGCAGAAACACCTTCTGGTGTACTCTCATCTGTTATAGCTGTTCTCGCTTCGCTTATTGAACATCCACCTCCAGTGCAAGCCTTAAAATATGAATCAAAACAAATAAATAATCTTAGCAGTGATTTTTTTGTAATGTTTTATAATTTTTACATATCTAAACTTAGTAAGTCTATGCTTTTCATAGAAGAGACTTTTCTTAGCATAGATTTGTTTACTCTTTTCTTAAATATTAAGATGTGCTACTTATGATATTTAGGTTTTAGGTATAACATAGCTAAAACATTACACTAACGTTTGACTAGCAGCATTTTGCTTTGACTGTGAGTCACAATCACAATTAGATTTCCACTGTTTTTGCAGCCACATTTAAAGAAAACTACAGTACCACATACAACATTTACAGTGCAAAACTCCCCTGAAGCTGACTAAAAAGCTCTCGCAAGTTCCAGACAGAATACACTGACCAACCTGCAATAAACTTGAAAAATTATCTCAATGAGTAGTCATTAAGAAAAAAATGCCATTTGGACACTCCTGCACTTCATGACAGCACACAGAGTAGCACGCAGATGCAAATAAAACAGTGAAAAAACACTATTATAAATAAATATGTAACAGTTATTATTACATGTTTATGGATAACAAAGTCAAATCATTTGTATTTCAGTTACCAGAGAAGGAAAGATTGATTACATGATTTTTACATTTTGCTTGATTATGAAACAATACAATGTGATATTGCCCCACATAACTGGCTTTTAAAATTTTACATGCACAAACATAAGTCTACACAGCTATGGTCCTTATGTATGCTGGTTTTCCAACTACTTGCACTAAGATCAACGACAAGAGACTGGAGTTCTTAGGGAAGTTACAAAAAACGTACAAGAATCTATAAACTCTGTACTGGATTTAAATATTTTTTTGCTTTATTTTATTGTTTGTATCTAATTTTATTGTTTAGCAAGAAAATGTATCAAAATCTGAATTCAGTAAAGATTCAGACTCAGACATATTCTTAATTCGAATTTATGGGATCACCTGTGTTTTTAGGAGTTGCCCATATTCTGAAGTGGACAAGCAGCCGCAAGGAAAAAGTAATGTTACTGTCCAGATCTCCAGGAATAAAATGTTTATCTTAATTTAGCATATTTCATTTGAAAGCATTAGCTTCAGTTTTCCATTTCCCGGTGTGTATCAAATCAGAGAGGAGTCAACATATTTGCTGCCCCTCCGTTTCCCCCCAAAAAAAGAATACTAGACCATTGGGTAAAAATAAGAATTGTTTGTGATTGAGAGGCTATTTTACACACCTAGATTATTTTGATTTCACTGGAAATTATACTCTCAACACAACTAATGAATTGGTCCCTGTGTTCAGTTTTGGCTGCCAAATAAAGATGAAAGAATACAACCTCAGTTTTGGGAACATCCGAAAATGGCATTTATTTACCAAAAAAAAAAAAAAAAAGGCAGGTAGACAGATGCTCAGACAACTGTTTGTGTTTTGAAAAGGAAAATATCTAAGAACATCACCCTTCCAGCAAAATCAGACTACTCCTCAGGTTATTTCACTTCTACTTGCTTCATGAAGCAGCCAAAAAGACCAGCTCTGGAAGACCTCTTTCTCATACATTCCTTACTGCCTTGCTAAACAAGTTCCACCAAGCCTTCCTCAGCAGTGGAGGGCTTTTTCATCCAAGGGCTCAGTAACAGCAGCCTTCCTGTTCATTTATTTATTGAATTTCATGAAGCTCAGTTTTGGTACCTCTGAAACTTATTGGGTATGAAGTTTGTGATCCTTCTGATGCAATAATCAGTAAAAGAAAGGTCATCTGCATTTCAAATAGTGGGGTTTTACCTCAGTGTATCCAAGTGGACTGGGCACTGCTCGGACTCTGGCAATCACATCCAGTGATGCTCAAAGGCATGAAATCCTACATTTAAATTGAGCCCCACTGTGCATTTCTGAACTTCACTGAAAAACATATTTGTGGCAAAATTTGCAAAAACACCGAAACATCTAGGGGGCCAAGGCACAGACACAAACCGCATAACAAGACAGTATTAAGCGATCCTCCAGCTAGCACCTGAGCTAGCTTGGCAACACAACACAGTCGTGAGGACATATTAGCTTAACAGTGGAATCACTAAGCACTCAAGTCATGGAAATGGGTGTGCACCCCAGCAACTCCATGCAGCCTTTCAGCTTCCCATGTGCTGTCGGGTTGGCCTGGCTCACACCCACCCAGCTTAGAGCACAAGCAGAGCAAAAGCAAGTTCCATTGCACTAATCCACAGAGACGTGACCTTAAAAATTCTCAGTTGGCTTTTGGAAAGAAGCATTAAATTTGCTAATAAAAGCTGTTGCACTCTTTTACAAACACAATTGCTACATATTAAATGCCAGTAATCAATTGTGAAAATTGGTAACAGCGAACGAAGGTAAACATTTTGTTAAGTATCTCTAACGTACTTATATTAACCTCTCATATGAAAGGTAAAACCAGCAGCCTGTAAGGTGCTGGAAGTTCTGTTCAAGAGGATCCTGATTCCTGTGTTCAAAGCTGAAACTTTCAATAATTCAACTTCCAATTTCCCACATAAACCAAAAGCAGTTTTTGCCTGGATACAAAAGAAAATTATTAGTACCTGTGAAAAAAGGAAAAGAAAAAGGTTCTAGCTAATAGAAATATTTCATTCTAACAACAACAACAAAACAAAACAAAAACAAAAAACCAAACAAAAACCCCACATTTATTTAAGTTTCCAGTGTTTAAATTATTCTATTGTTTTATTGAAATTCAGATTAAATTATATGAGAAACACTCTTTTTTTATCCAGAAGTGTGTGTTTTATTTCATTGTGCTTTCCTGTTTGTTTATTCTTTCATGAGGTATAACATTTGGACATGTTGAAGCTGTATAAGTCATAAATCTCTAATATTACATTCTTCTCAAACTAGTCCGACAAGTTCTAAATACAAGTGGGCCAAATGTTTGAAGAAAGCTATCGCACCTCAAAGATACGGGGCATTTCATGTACTTCTAGACCTGTTATTTTCAAAGTTGCAAGGACATTTACATCTTCTAACCTTCCTATCACAGACTATTGCATTTTATCCAGGTAAATCAGATTATCTCCATCACCAGAAGAAATGATATTTTCTTATTTTCTGGTTACATCTGAGGAAATGCAATTTTTTTTTTTTTTTAAAGGGAAAAAATGAGAGAAATCAAATATAAAGATCAAAGTTTTCTAAAAATGTATTCAGTAACTTCTAACAAAGCTGTACACATTGATGAAGTAAAAACAAAGTCCACACAAGACTTTATTTTAACCATATGGCAAGGCAGCGCCAAAAAAAAAACAACTGTCCCAGTTGCTCTCCAGACTCCAGATCCTACCCTTTAATTCTCCCCTGATCCTCTCTCCTTGTGCCCCATGCACAGGAGCTGGGTAGGGGCAGAGAAGAGCTGTGGTACAGTGAAGAAGCACAAATTCCTTGGACAGTCCCACTTGCTTATAAAGGTATGAAATATTTGTTGAAGTACTGCCTTAGTTTTGGACATGGTGCTATTTTATATGCTATACAATTTACCTTGCTGAAATACCTAGGCACAAATGAATTAATTTCAACATGAATCTAAGCTTTAATTAGACTGAATATCCTTGCTTTTTCAAGTTCAAGTCATATCCTTTTCATTACCTGAAGGTAGTTTATTTTTTGTGGTATAATATTTAGAACATTCAAGAGCATGTTAAGAAAAAATGAATGCATATCCAGTCTACATAAATGTAAATTTATTCATAATCAAGAGCAGAATATTTTTCTATGGCATTTATCAAAGCAAATATCCTTATATAGGTATTGTTACAAAATGAACAGAGTGCTTAAAACAAGGGATGATCCCATGCTTTTATGAACATATTTTCAGGTTTGTTAGCGAGCTAAAGCTGTTCTACTTCATCAGAAAATAAAACCAATGATAAAGAGATGCAATGAAAACACAAAGGTCTTTCAAAAGGTTTTGAATAAACAAACTGCTACTTTGCACTGAACTCTTTCTCTCTGCTACTTCCTTCTACATTTTATGAAGAAAGAGCAAATTATCATGGCAGAAAATATGAAAGGCTAACATTTTCAAATACATTCAACATTTCTCATAAGTTGGAGGCAGGAGACATTTTTTTAACTCTTTCATATATTTCTGGTCAATTCTCTATTAGTTACCGAATTTATCCTTGAAGAAAATCTGTATTTAAATTACATACGTATTTTTGAGGACCTGTTTTAAAACAAAACACCTACTGTTGTTCAAAATGGCTCATCCACCTTAGTTTCAGAAAGAAGAGGTTAAACAAAGTGGACACATGAACCCTTAAGTATTTAAGATATTAACAAAATCAGAATCATTTTCACCATTTCACACCTCTACCACCCATCTTTAAAACTTACAGCTAGTTTTATGAGGTATTCAGTACCCGGGAAAAGCTGCTGAATAGTAAAATCCAGAAAATGTTCTGTGTTGTTATAGATTACATTCCACTTTGTAAAATTCTGCTCATTGTTGGCAATATAAATTATATAGCGATCTAGGATTCCATTTACTTCTACTGGTTCTTTCCATCTGCAAATAAAAGCAAAATATGATTAAGACAAGCAAAGATCCAGACCACACTAAAAAAATGTAAGGCTCTGTTTAGGGGACTTTGTGGGGTTTATTTTAAGAATATGAAAACATCGTTGCGCAACCATAAAAATAAATCTAAGGTGTACCTCTAATGCAGTATGTGTACTTAACTGATAAATGATTACAGTAACACACAAAGCAGGGGCTATGAAACGAGCATATCACCAGAACATTTCCTGTACTGAAGTTTGCAGAGGCTATGCCCATATGTAGGTTATACTGATTGCGTAAAGACAAAATGGAAATTAAGTTGGCAAGTGATAATCAGAAGGTTCACAGAACCACTAAACTAATCACTTCTATGCATTTAATCATAATAAATTTAATTTTATGTCACAAACCCTTCCCCTGATTGAACTCACTGGAATTCTTGAATAAACTGATGCACTATTGTGTTGTCAGGAAAGAAGAAATCCTCACTTACTGTACATATATAGTTCTAGAATCCAAAACCGTCAGGACTGGGGCATCTACGTGAGATGGTGGCAGCTGTGCTGTAAACAAGGTGACCTGAGAACTGTTTGTACAGCCAGCAAGCGTGCACGCAGTGAGCCGAAACTGGTGTGGCGTAAAAACTGCTAAATCTAGGGCAAAAAAGGAATATGAATTTACTTTGTGTATTAATTTTAGCTTGTTTTTCTATACCTACCAGAGGGTGATGAAGAAGGACCTGTATCTCTTAAAGATTTCACAATTGCCTCAGAGGAATGGATAGGTGCTGGCTACTTAATAGCAAATAACTGCAAATTTTGACTACTAATAGGTCTATGGGGCTTGCTTTGGTTGAGATGACCCCATTGTGCAGTACATTCACAGTAAAACACACACCACTCAAACAAAACAAAGGTGTTGGCCTCTTCAGTGCTACATACTATATCAATTTACTACAGCAGCAAATGAACACCTTTAAGACAATTAAATTAAATCAAGTTAATGAAAAAAACAAGTACAGGTTCATTAACACAGATCATTATTTTTTTTAAACGTGCTGTATGATACATGAATGTCAAAAATCAATATACACAATGATTCACTATATGCATATTTCACTGTAAGCATGAACACAAAGGAAGCTTATTGTTGCCACCACTCGTACTGGTCTGTTCTCTCTTTGACTGTTTGTCTTCAGCTGCATGGATGCCAACAACCTGTCTAACGCTACAGCAAAAAGACCTGTTAAATCGTGATTTGTTATGAAGCTATCTTGAGTTTCAACTACTGCAGAAAATGCTGAATAAAATGTAGCATCTTTGCTGAAAATATATTCTAAAATATCTTTAGCTTCATATATTCTTCCCTACATTTATAAAGGATTTTTTTTTGTGTAGAAAAATATAGTAAGAAACTAATGCAGACATAATTTTCTCATCTTTTTAATTTTTATTAAAATACAAATGACAGATTTTAATGAGCAAATCCTTTAAGAAGGAATTTACAATTGAGGTTTTGGCAACAGTACAAGGTATACAAATAAAATGCATATGCTATAGATACATATTTTCAGTATGTGTTTTTGCGCTATCATTTTGAACAAAATTATTTGAGAGCACAAACTCAAAAATTGCAACTGGATGACAAAGTCATCACTGAAGCAGAAATGTTGTAGATCCAACTTCTTTCTCATTAGTTTTCCCCTCATATAATGTCTCTGGTCCCCACTGCAATGGAATTCCTTCTGATTTACTCCACTCTGTGTGAGGAAAGAGTGAACTTATGCATTTTTATTGAAAACACAGTATCACCCAGTGGTATTGTTCTATGGAGCACTTGGCAAAGTGCAAGTTAAAAAAAAAAAAAAAGGCTGTAACAAAAAAAAAAAATCAATAAATTAAAAAAAAAGAAAAATCATCAAGTGAATGCCTGTAACACAGTGACATGTTTAATCAACATAATGGGGCTGATTCTACCAGGGTTAAGCAGTGCTTATGTGGGTGAGAGGGGGAAAGCACACTCCAGAGCAGGTGCTCAAGCTGGCTCAGCAAGCAGAGAAGGTAAAATCCACACACTGCACCGGCTGCATTGCCCTCATTAGTGTACACCTCCCCGGAGCCTTTGCTCCTCACAGCTGCCATCAGAGAAGCCACAAAAAGTACAGATGGAGATGGAAGTCTGTGAGACAAGTATCAGATACTCTGTGTTCTGGGTGGGCAAACAAGTGAGCAGAAGGATTCTAGTTTTAGCAATCCTAAAACAAAGAGCAGAAAGCAGTCCATGGCACCTGTTTATTTCATATCCTTGTCAACAGTGAATGCGCATTCTAAGTTGAAACTGTATCATAGGGCTTCACTTAGCAGAGTAAATATAAAACAAGGGTAGGGAGAAGAGAAAGAGTAGATTTCTCTTTCTCCATTTCTTTAGGGTGGATCACTCTTTTCCTTGTACACAGATTTGGGATGGGGCTTGCAGAGTGGTATTTTTCTCTCCTTTAAGGAAAACTGCTCATAAAGGAACCACTTTTTTAAAAAAAGGTAGCTTGGACTGAAACCCCGATTTGATGCACACTGTTGCTGATGAAACTACTTGTATGCATAAGAGTTTCTGGAAATACCTGGTTAAATTTGAACATGGAGGAATTTTGTCAAGGATTAAGATAATGTAAGATAGAAATATGTCTTATTTTGCTCCCTGAAAAACACACATGACTTTAAGTAACTGTGTGTGTCTCAGTGTCTGGAATGAAAAACGCAAAATGACAAGGCTGGGAAACATGCAAAGTTTAAAAGAAAAGGAAAAACCAGGAATGGAAACACAGGACATATGAGCAGCAAGATCCTTTGGGATGAACTGATAAGCATACTGAGAGGGGAGAGAAGGAAAGGAGAGACTAAAAAAAAAAAAAAAAAGTAGAAAGATAAAACTATGAAAAAAAGCAAATTGGCACCAGGATCAGAGTAAATCTTTATTCCTCATCTTGATTTAGTAGTGCCAATGTATTTTGACGAGTAAATGCCAAATATTCAACGGAATATGAAAGATTTTGATGGGATAAAGGTTACAAAGAAAAATCACATTAGTGGGAGCAGGAGAAGAACATATAGAAATTTGAGAATTAAGAATGTTACTCAAAGCATGAGCTTTGCAGTAAATGAAAATCTCTCCATAGACTTCATCAAGGTTTAGATTAGCCCACAAATATAGTGTAGGCTGTATTTCTAAAAGGTCAAAACCAGAAATAGAGAAACTGAACACTAAAAATTGTATAACATCATAATTGATGCAATTATTTGTCGCAATCTGATTTGGCAGATATTTTCCTATTGAAAGTTCCAAGTGTGTCATAATGGATCAATGGATTCAAACAACTACAGATACAAACATGAATGTGAATGAGGAGGGAGGAGGTTCTTAAAACTACAAAGCCACTCTTTGTCAAGGTCCTCTAGCAACAATGCCTTGTTTTCCATTTGCTTGATTGCATGATTTGCATAAGATCAAATGTAGGCAATTGTGGACATGAAAAAAAGATCACTCTGAAACACATTAGAAATGGATCCACAAGCATTATACAGAAATGTGTTACAAGAAAATGCACCCCAGTGCATGGAAAACTCAGTGATTAATGTCAAGCAAACTATAATTTACAATATAGGGCATGAATTATATGTTATTTTACAATTGATGTCATGCTGTTGCTGGAAGAATTTCATTGATCTCAATTTACAAAATGAACCCAATAAGCAGACAATTATTTTCTTTTTAACTCACAGCAAAAACTGAGACCTTTTTCTTACACATTTGCTTGATCAGGTTATATTCCTGTGTGTTCCACAATTCCAGTCCCCTGTGTTACTTTAAAATAATATCAAATGCTTCTTATTGCAATTTTCCAACATCTAATCTCTTAAATCACTTATTTATTACCAAAATAAAGCTAAACTTAAAAATTATAGAGCTTTACTGAGAAAAATCTAAATTCAGTCTTTGTTCTTGTACTCATTTCTGGACTCAAAAGGGCAAAGAAAAAAGATACCTTCTCAGGGGTAAGATTTCCCTCAAATTATTCTATTAGGGTAGCAGGTAGACAGAAAAATAATTCTCCATTTTTCATATCAAAAACAGAACAAAAGAAGAAAACTAAAATAAAACTCCACATATTTGTTTTAAAACCATTACGTACTTTCCCCAAAGAAACAGGCGAGGTGGAGAGAGGGGATGGGCAGGGAGAGAAGAGGTCAACCTGTCTTTTCATCTCTTTGACCTCAGAGGCAATACAAACAAGCTAAATTCTTTTCTAACTCATATGTCAGCATGAGAATTGCTAACTACAGTGGCTGTCATTAAATTTGACATTTGCATACCACTGCATTTATTATACATGTGGTACATGTAGGACTTCCCACACTAACCACAGCAACTATCTTAAATATCATGGCAAATCTAACTACAGTGGCTCGTAGATATCTAGTTTCTAATACCCACCAGCATAAGTCCTGATAGCATAATCAATGCATGAGACAGAAAGAATAAAGAATGACCTGTTTGCATGGTCAATAAGAGCACTCACTTTGCTCTCATCAAATTCAAAGGGTAGTCATTGAAAGATAATACGCAACACTACAGTGCTACTTTTAATATGGAATTTGAGAGATATTACTAAGAGAAGAAAAACAGTCAGTAGAGAAAAAAAAAATCCCTGATATTACAGATTTAAGAGCTTGACTCAAAACATGAGCTTTATCATCAAGATATCAGAGTACATCACAGTTCAATAATAACATGATAGTAATGTCTACAATGTGTTAATTTATCTGCAACATGCAACATTCTGCATTCAGGTTTACAGCAAGGAGTCACATACCCTTCTTTCCTCCCATCTTCCACCCTATTTCCATTCTTCCTGGTTTCAGCCAGTTGTTGTAAGGACCAGAAATGGCAACATCCTGTCCTGGTGAGTGCTCAGCTGAAACGTGACTTGCGTAAGGAACCCCACATAGTTTCTCTCAGGAAAATAATTGGGACAATAGCTATCCCATTGTTATATTCAAAGGAAAATAATATGGCAGCACTGTAGCAAAGGATTGTTAGCAGCACAACAAAGAAAACCTGCTGAGAGGGTATGAAGATGAAAAACTTCCAAAGAATTCCAATCACCACGTTGTTTATGTAGGTAGACTGTACAACTACTTCAGCTCATTATTCACAGGCTTATTCAGTTCTCTCATCTTAGTTCTCATAGTTTGTTAAATTAACTCACATTAACTTAATATTTAATTAGAATGTAAACTCTTTGGGATCATAAATCTGCACCACCAAATATAAATATATCCCCATCTGACTTTTGTGCACTACCAAAAAAAAATTCAATTCATAAAGTGCCAAGATTGTATTATCAGGCTTGCTCCATCAGACATCACTAGCAATTTTCCCCCTTTCACCATTTTCTAAAAGCAAGCAACAACTCATATATAAATTTTAGTACAGTATATCCTGCTTTCTATATATAGAAAGTCACTTAATTATATTGACTCCTGAAGAACCACCACTAATGTACAATCTTCTCTGGGAAGGTGTTACGCTAATACTGCATCTTTTTCACAGTATCTCCTGTGAACCCCATGCCATACTCATCACTCCCTTGAAAATATTTCAGAAAAACAGTGTGTCAGAAATGACACCACTTGCCTATTTCAGGCAACTCAGTCAAGCCCAAGAAAACTGTGCTCATGCACCCGTTTGTATGAATTAACAATGAATGGCCCATTAATTGAAGAAAACAGCTATCTTCCAAGAGAGTGACAAATTCTGCTGGATATTATTTAATAGTTAAGAATGTTCCAGAGTGAGATTTAAAAAAAAAAAAAAAAAAAAAATTGTGAAGCCACTAAAAACAAGGGCAAGAAATAGAGATTAAAAATCTCAGGGTCACAAATAATGATTTTCAAAAAGCACCATAAGCTGTTGTTCTGCTCTCTGACCAGCAAAGACTTTGACAAAATGGCATCTGGACAAAACAACTTTGCTTCTGGCTGGCCAACAAATGCTGATGTGTTTTAGAAGCTATTTGCTCAGCAGTAAATATCGCTGGTTTTCCAAATGAATCATAAAGGAGTAAATCTTCATTCCATTTGAGATTTATATGCTTCAGAATAGTTTAGGAAAGGTACAACTTCCAGGCCTTATCTGAAGGGAATTAAATAGCATAACACAAAACTGTATATCATATGTGAGCACCAAAAGCATGATAGCCATGTGTCAGACTGTGCAAAAAAGTTATATTCAAGAAGAAAAACCCTTTGGCACGAATGAGAAACAAAAGACTCTTTATTCATTTCAGTTTGCAATGATTTCAAACAAGTCATGGAAGTTATTACATGTGTGTGAAAGAACTACAGTTCCACTTTTGGTAAAGTGGCAGCTCCAAAGTATTTTAATGCTTTTAAATGTAATTATGTTTTAACAGCAAAAATTGTGAGTCTATTTGTTTTTACATGTAGTAACAGCATCTCTTGGTTAAGCTCTTATAACACTTAACTGTTGCATAGAAAAGCCTTTCTGCCATTTATCAGCCCAAACTCTTGTACTACACTGAACACAAACTCTTCCCTCAAAGGTTTGATTTCATCCTGGCCAATTCACAAGGCCACATTAGAATCCACTACTGATTATTGTCTTTTATTTTCCTTTTTTTTTTTGTAGAATTACTAGTTTTAACCTTACCGTAGCAAGGTACTCGTCTTTTCAATTCAACATGTAGATTATTCCTTTCCCATTGCAAAAGTTGGAATACTATGGGTATGTTTTCCAAGCTGATTTTGCCCTCCACTTAGGACACATGAGCTCAAAATCCTTAAGGTGCTCAGTTGAAGAAAACTCAAATCACGTGGAGTGCTTCATACCACATTGTTTAGAAAAGGTTGAAGGGAAACATCAGAAAATAGATTTAAACTTCTCTTAATACTTTACCACCAGTTAAACTACCTGATTCCTTGTGTGACTCAAGATGGTACTTCATGGTGCATGCGTGAAGCTCCTTGGGACCCTCCTTCCCTGACATCCCTAAAGTGTTTCCCTAGCTCGTGATCATTAGTCATCATTAAAAAAACAGTCATTTTGGGAGGTTTATAAAGGCTTCTCTTGCTGCCAAAACAACACCAGTCAGTGCAAACATCCAGCATCAAATGAACTTCCAAGTTACGTCTTTGTTTACTACAATTAAAACCATGCATTCTCTCCCTAGTTTGCTTCAATTATAACAGCTGGAAAAATAAGGTGAGTTTGAAGGTCAGAATGGCGGGAAGCAGAAAGAGGACAAAGCAGATTAATTTTTACCAGGCACATGAAGAGAACTAATTGTGGTCATACCAATATCACTATCTTAGTTTTATTTCTCTCTTTGCCATTTCTTTGCACATCGTACAGCATGATGCAGCCCTGTTTTAAGATTTAAATCAAAATTTCCATTCATGAATGCTTCCAATCCAGCCACTGTATTGCTATCAGTTTAAACGGATGTTAGTATACATCTTAAGAAGCACGATCCCTATGTCAATCTTGAGCCAAAAAAAAAAAGCTAAAAAGGAAAAAAAAAGTGTTTTGAACATTTCGTCTCTGTATTACTTCAGTTTTATGTCCACAACTGGAAAATATATTTACACTAGGCAACTACCCTGCCAATTTGAATCTCAGATACCTGCTACTATAAAACTGGAACTACTCGGGATTCACATTAGTATGACCAAGAACCCCTTGGCTCACTAACAGAAGTACATCCTGTATTCCCAAGTAATTCTGATCTTGCTGCAATGGGAGAAACAAAATTCAGAACCAACATACATTTGGTGCAAAGTTAATTGTATCAGGTCAAGAGAAGTGCCTGACTGCTACTTTTACAACCCTCTGAGGAACACATATGCATGTGCAGCTATGTTAGAAAAACCAGTAAGATTTTCAGTTATATAAGAATATAAGGTAAGTAATACAGCAACTATTACTATTGAGTTTATATAAATCAATTGTGCAGTCTCATCTGGAATAGTATATATTCCAGAGTGCAGAAATAAAGTCTGTCTGGAAAATGGCAGTTCAAAAGCACAGGCTTACAAACAGTCTCTTAGGAAAAGAAGCTGAAAAAACAACCTGAGAAAAGGAAACAAAAAATTTGACACACCATACAGGTATATAAGATAGTAAGTGCTACACAGAAAAGCAATTAGGACCTTGTGTCCCCATGAACTCCCTTTCAATAATATGGGGGGGGAAAGGACATCCAATAAGTCTAGAAAGTGGAATTTTGAGAGAAAGTCATCCCACCCAAAATCATGGAACATCTACAGCTGACAAAAAGATTCAGATTTATCTTTATAAATCAAATTCTGAGGAGAGACATTAAATATCATCATGTTCTTAAAACTATTTTTATAGGCATCACTGTAATTTGCAGATCTGTAGAAAAGTGCTGCAAGATTTCTATACTTATATCTGTATTTGAGACTACTTAGAACTCTTCAATACTGTATTTTATTTTTTAAGTTTCCTGCCTAAGTAAAGAAAAAGATGGATGGGGTGAAATAAATTAATTTCCAATTTTTTTTTCTACAAAAAGTAAACCATAAAATTACTAGTAGATTTTTACTTATTAAAATTGACTATGCATACTAAATCACAAAATGCCATTTTAACCTCAAAGCCATTGTTTATTCAACAAAATGTTCAACAACAAAAAAATTCATTAAGTGGAAACTTAATGTGACAACATACTCAGATTAGAAATTGGAATCTAAACAAGAAAATACAACAATGGCTGTTTGAACTGCTATCAGATAAAGATTACAGATTAGTGGTTTATAAGTTATGAAATTTAGCTATATATGCATTTTCTATCTATTATGGGTAACTTGTTCCACCATTTTTCATAATACCAGGCATGCAAAATGATAAGAGAACAACTCTCACCATCCAGGCAAGGCATCGTAAGATTTAAGAGTTTCCGTAGAAGACATACTATCCCCTTCCCAGGACCAGAACAGCTCTGTACATCTGAATTACAGTCAGAGAATACAAAGGTTTGCTAAAAATTACTGTAGTGCTGGAACAAGTTTAGTGGGAGGACTCAGCTTCTGAGTATTGTCCCTAAACACACCAATTTATAGCAAGTTAAATCTGTTGCAAGACTGCAAAAGCTGAGCCAGTTTTCAGCTGGCCACAGAATTAGAAGCATTGTAAAAAATAGAGTACTTCCACTTGCTCTCCTCTGTTCTTAACAGAACGAGCAGTCCTAGATGTTGAGTCATTAACATAGTCAATACGTGGTTGGGGAAAACTGACATTTCTTTTTTTTTAAAGTTTACTAGCTTTATACTTCATTGCAAAACACACACACACAAAATGCGCCCAAACCCTGAGAAGTCCAAAGTTTTTTTCAAGTCGACATGTTGTACTACCCAATTATGTCATGTAGTGTCAGTAATGTCATCAGATAACATAACTGTCACAATCTGATGTGATGCATTAAACTGGGATTACTGGAATAAATCATGTTTGTGGGTACACAGATCACAGGTGGTGCAGTCAGCTGCTCTGTATTATGAAGTATCTATAGGATGTGCAGATTAGGATATAATGTTCAGAGGCTTGTTCTCGTTTGTGAAGTGCTTTGCAACCATAACTCAATAGTAAGGAGCCACCAAACAGTTATAATGGTATAAACTATCATCAGGGAAAAATACAAATTGATCAGTGCCAGTGATATAAAAGAAAGAGCATGCATCTGTCCCCAGTCTCATAAATCCAGTGGTTATTGCAGGCTTTTTCTCTATCCCACACATATTTATTAATAACAGTAACTATCATAAATAATAATAATACAGAGTAGTTCCTTTCAAGATGAATGCTCTTATTATCTGTTGATCCTTTACCTTATTTCTTACATCCTGTCTGTCTTCCTCCCGTAAACAGTGGGGAAGAGCTATTTTAATTTATTGTTTGAAGTTTATGCCCTTTAATTTGCAACAGTGTGCTACGCCAAGAAAGTTGTCTGTGTAGGCTCCCTGAAATATCTGCATACCTTACCTGGCATGTTAAGCTTCTACAGAGGAGGCACAGAATTTACATTCTACAGTATGTTATAAATAAGTAATAAGAACAGATTAGAATTATGCATTTACACCTACTAGTGAGAGTGAGATGCATAATTCACAAGTGGCAAACCCTTAAGAGGCTTTTGTATTTCACCCCAACCTTCTCCCCACTCCAACCTTGAGTATGTAGAACATAGTATATTTTTCAGTCCCACTGCTCCACAATTATTTCTTTTTCCCAGTTAGACTGTTTAGATTTCATAATTACTACTTTATCTTTCTTGCCAAAAAGCAACAGACACTATATGTTAGTAGTCATCGTTGGGAATGTATCTGCTTTATGCTACAGTATTTTTGTCACCTTTCTGAATTTTTGTGATACTCAGGGACATTACTGCCAGAGGCCGATTTTAACTGGCAGTGCTTTCAGAAGGTGGCAGAGTAAACTGAAGTCCTCAACTTACAAAGAGAACACAGAACTTGCAACTGAAACTTCCTTATGCTTCATAGTTCATGTGATGAACTGCTCCTCCCGTTGGATCTGCAGAAGCAGACTAATCTCTGTGCCCATTCATGTCCTCTGCTTCTCTGCTGAAGCCTGTAAACTAATATCTGTTGTGACCACAACTTATATGACAGCACACAAAGGTCATAGATTTTGCAGACCCTGTGGCTTTCCTTCACAGAGGTTCTACCTATAAGCTGCACTTTGTTACTGATTGATAAAGCATAGGAGCAAAGAATGATTTTATTCTAGTTGCTTTAATATTTTTTGGTTCTCTGGCTGAAGCCCTACAATGTTGATTAATGTATCTTCCAAAAAGAAATCACTAGGGACATATTCTTTGGTGGAAGGTGTCATATTTTAATTTCTCTCAATTGTTTTGAACTTAATCTATTTAGTTCTTTGGGTTTTCCTTTGCCTTGTGGGCAATTATTTTAAATTAGGTACTGGTTCTAACTACCATTTATTTATTCTGCCTAAACCTCTGCCAGGCAATTTCTTTTCATAGTTAAGCTATGACTTGTATCTCTCTTCTTCTGGTAACATTCATTTATTTATTTGACTAATATTTTGACTTCTTCAGTGTATCTCACTTTATTTTGAGTTTCCTTGACTAGCTTTCTATGTACTTTATTTCTGCCTGTAATCTGAGGAGAAATACTTCAGTTATGCATGTATTTTAATTCCCAGTAAAATGCAACAGCTTAAAAATTGTCATGTGACATTGCAAAAATGGTATTAAATCCCAAAAGCCGTATCTCAAAAATTCAAAATGCGTTACTTGAAATTAAAATAACACATTTACCCAAACTTTTAAGAATAGCAAAAGGTACCATAATTACTTTGATATATAGAAGAGCATTCTTGTGCTTGAGCTGATGAAAAGGCTAGCACAGCAGCTCATGAGAACATGTCAACATTCTTGTCAATTGGATTATTGTTCCTTGATCAGAAAACAAATGACTAACAATATTAAAATTAAGTGACCATCAATAGTGCCAAAGTTGAAATCAGTACAAAACTCAGCTTTCAAAAGGAAGCTGTTGACATACTGCACCATCATGGGTTACTTTCCACTATTGACAATTTCCTTCATTTTCTACATTTCTCCTAGAATAGACTGTGGAAATTTTCACCATTTATGTATCCTTTGTATGAGCTCACCCAGACTAGCCAATGATACTGGAAAGTTCAGCAACAAGGACCCAGAAACTTTTGATAAGTTATTCTCTAGCTACCTCAGAATAACCTTCTGTACTAACAAAACGTTATCAAAGCTATTCACCCACTGTCCTAACAAGTAAGCTTCCAACTGTTGGAGAGCTGTTTTAGCTGCCCCTCCTATCTATTCAACTATGATCACAACTCTATACCAATTAGAAAAATTTTTAAGTAAAAATATTGTAAGTCTCCCCCAGGATGTTTGTATCAAATGTTATCAGTTCATACATCTCTGTTGATGGAAAACACATAAGCTCACAGAAATAACACAGAAACTTTTATTAAATAACAAATTAGAATTCTGGAGTTGGAGGAGCTGGAAGTGTGTGCTGCTTCTAGATTGCTGTGTGGTTTTAGATCAGAGTCTTGATTATTTGTCATTCTTGATAGCATTCTAGCTTGCTTGCCAGTTGTAGATGATGTTCTGGATTGTCTTGTGGTTCCAGAGTGGGTTCTAGATGATTTGAGGTCTAGCTTTTACTTGTCGGTTCTAGATCATGTTCTTGATCACTTTATGGTTCTAGATCTTGTGTTCTGGCTGATTTGTGCCTCTAGATAATGCTCTAGCTTGCTTAATGACTCTACATCAGGTTCAGCTCATTCTATGGTTCTAGATGGGAGTTCAGGCTGATTCACAGTTCTAGAGCTGATTTGCGGTTCCAGTCAGCACTCTAGCTCACTCACTGGTTCTAGAACAGGTTCTAGATAGCCTTTGAGGTTCTAGATCAATATCAATGTGGCGTTGTTGTTCTGGATCAGGTTCTAGATTAGCGGCCTCACTTAATTGCTCTAGAACAGGTTCTTGATCATTCTGAGTTTCTAGATCATGCTCCCAATCAGCATGTGGCTCTGCAGTGGGGTTGGGTTCTAAGTTGGGAGCTGGTCTTAAAATTTAGTTCAGGAGTTACTCCTGTTTTGGCATCTCACGAAGATTCCTGGCACTTGCTGATGAGAGCAGTCTTGGTGGGGATTTTCATTTCCTGTTTTTGTTTGGGGTTTTTTGCGTGTAAGGTCCCTTGACCTTACTTTGTTTTATAGCAAAACTGGTTTTCAGAAGAATTCGGCTTATTCTCTCCCCTTTCTCAAAGACTTCTGTGTCACCCCACCCAATGATGTCATCAATGTATTTCAGGTGTTCCTGAGCATTGCCCTGTTCCAGTGCAGTCTGGGTCAGTCTGCGGCAAATAGGGCTGTGTTTCCACCCCTGAGACAATTGTTTCCAGGTGTACTAGATGCTCTTTCACGTGAAAGCAAACTGTGGCCTGCACTCTACTGCCAAAGAAATGGAGAAAACTGCATTAGCAATGTCAATTGTGGCAAACCATTTGTCTGCCTTTGGCTCCAGTTTGTATTGCAGCTCTAGCAAGTCCGGCGCAGCACCATGACTTCATTCAGGCCATGATAGTCTACTGTTAGTCTCCACTCTCTATTGGACTTTGGCACTAGCCATATGCGACTGTTACAGGGGAGTCTTACTGGTCACTTATTAGCTTTCCAGTTGATGGAGTTACTTATGGATGGGAATCAGAAAGGCTTGGTCAGCGATTGACATCAATGCTAATATTTCCAGGTACAAAAGACATGCAGTATGTTATCACCAGGGTAAAAATTTACACTTTCCCACCTGATCGCTTATTCTCTTACACGTGCAGACTTTGTGCTTTGCCACTTCTCACCAAAATAATTGAACAGCAACATTCTTAAATTAGAAATCCAGATGCTTATTTACATGCAGCCATAAACACACCCAGACATGCAGAAAAAATAAAAATTCATCCTATAAACATGACTTAATGTGTCTCTGTAATAAAGGAACATGGTATGCTCAAAGCAGCCATCAGAGAAACAATAACAATGTTTATCACCCGCCTTTCCATTCACCTTAAGACCATGAGTCTACTAAGCATTACTTAAAGTACACTAATCTGATGTTCTTCTTACATGTTTAGTTCTATGTTCACCCATGCACTAGTTAATTTCCCAGTAACATGTCACTTTAATGTGTCATTCTACTCACACCATGGAAAAGAAAGAAAAAAAGATAAACCCCCCCAGCAGCTTTCTAAGTCCAACTAAAATTTATGTAAAATGCTTCAATCAGAAATAGATTGTCATAAAAATACAATATTTCATCGAAAACTCACAGAAAGCATGATGGAGTTCAGTACTGACTAAAAGGCTATTAAGATTTATGTAAACAATTTAGGCAATCAGTGTAAAAACCTAAGATTTCTGGCAGCGATTCAACAGGAAAGGAAGTATCCTACAACATCTTTCATGCTTTATGTCTTGCATATGTTTTCACACAACTTAGGAAGAAAGGGAAACAGACTGAAAATACAGAAATCCTCCTCCAACCATATCAACCACCAAATACTTTAAAAATCAAACTTATATCCAACTATTTCATGGCATGATAGTAGTCTGGTTGGTATTCACACACAAGACAAGACTTGTGAAAGACGAAAAATATTCAGAAAGGTCTGGACTAACAATAACAGAAAAAGACTTTAATTAATGAAACGCTAGCACTAACATATTAGATTGCAAACACTCTTTCCAAGACGCTCTAGTGAAACAGACTGGGCTCATTTAGCATCTACATGTATTTCACTTCAACCTGGAAGATGGGAAATAAAGTCATACCAGAGCGCAACAGAATTCTTCTATTTTTTTGTCCATTAAGGCAAAAGCTGTCTGCCACCTTTGACCAGGACCTAAAACAAAGGAACCCAAATCCTTCTGAAAAATGAAAAATACTCAGAAAGGTCTGGACTTACAGTAACAGAAAAAGACTTTAATTAATGAAGCACTTTAGAAATGCAAATTGTAAGGAAGTTGCTCAGATTTATTGAAATAACAACTCAGAAACATATGCAAACATCAAAGTTTCCCCTTTCCATAAATTTGTTTCATAGCTTTCTGGGGTTTTTGTGTGTTTGGTTGGTTGGTTTGGGGTTTGTTTGTTTTAAAATAAATAAAATGCTGAAAATATTTAAGTAATGGTTAATGACTCAATACCCTGCCAGCCATGCATTTAGTAAAACCAAGGAAAAAGAGAACCCTTGGTTGGGAACCCTTCAGAAGTATTACTGTGGTGTGACCTGCCTGTACATTGTCACCATTTACTAATATTCCACTAGTGTTAAAGGAAGGTTGGGACATACCATGTAGAGAGAGAAGGGTCTGTACCTGGTGCAAGGCGAACAGGAACATGTGTACTGCTCAGTCCGAATAATTATCACAGCTGATAAACCAAAACAATTTTGTAATAGCAGCATGGAAAAAATATCTATCTTAAATTAAATATGCATCAAGTGTTTGGCAGTTTGAGAGACCTAAATGAGTAAGGAGATATATGAGTGTGTTTTCCAGGGCATAAGGAAATTCTCAGAGAGAAGCCTTATTATACATCTTGCCACATCAAGAAGGTTGCCTGACCCTTTCCAAGCCCATTAAGTTAGAGCTAAGTGAGGTATATCCTTATGAATGGATATGAAGAAATCCAAATAGAAGCAGCAGGTTTGGCCTTAGTTCCTCTGTGCAAGAGGTGCCATATCTTCATGGACATGAGTCCAGTATTACCTGAAACTAAGTCAAAATGCTTTTATTTTTTTATAAACATATCATTTGTAAGTTGAACACCAAACCTTGCAGTTTCTGATGTTTTCTAAAGCACTTTAAGTCAAGATTTCATTCAGTTATACTTTTTTAAACTATAAGCTCATGCATTTGTTTTACCAGCAAAATTAAAACCGGAACAGAACCCATCACCTTCCCTAACCAGCTACAGGCAAACCAGAATTACCAGGCATACCACTGAAAATACGATCCCACAAAAAGGATTTCAGGCTATGAGCACAACATGGCCAAGAAAACATACTCTGGTTCTCATAGATCTAAGGAGACCTCTCAATGTTTAATAGCAAACAGTGGTCACCATATGACAACGGCTCGCAAAGAGAAACAGTATCACTTGATAGGGCCCTATATGAAGTTCTCCCTGATGAAATACAAAACAAAACAGATTACACCCTTCAGAAATCCCTGAGAACAGAGGTTCACACAGGTAACATTACAACAAACTGATCTTAGAAAGTAGCAAAATAAGAATTTGGTGACTGCAGTGGGAATGTCCTGGAGAAGACCTGAAAATCCACATGACAGTACAGAGCACCTCCAAGAAAATGATGTGTGGCCAGTAAGCTCTGCTGCTTGGAGGTAAAGATAAATAAATAAATAAATAGATAGATAAATAGATAAATGAGCAAACACCAAGACTGTATTTAAATTTTACAAATTGAACTCAATGAACACTTGATTTAAATCTGTCCTCCACAGTACACACACTTTGAAGAGATCTCAGCATCTTTAAGTCTGCTCACCCAATCTAGATATCTGCAAAGGAGAAAATACAGAACTAGTTCCTACAAATATCAAATTCTGATGACTAATTTTGAAGTAAAATCACAAGACAAAATAATCTGGCAGTTTCACATTTTCAGTGGTTTTAATTCTTGTCATAAAATTTAAACAAGCTTGGAAATTGGTGTTTTTCTTCTCTTTGTTTAAAAAACAGAGCCCAGAGTGAAAATATTTCCTACACTGAGAAATAAAGGACTCTCACTCTTCTACAACCACTAGGCTCTGGAGAAGGTATTTACTCCATTTTACATTGTTGCATACAGAAGACTGGGAGGTACCAATCACTCTTATTTATAATTTGTGTTGCATTTAAATTTTTAGAAAGTGGTACTTAAACAACCTGAGAGCTCAGCAATTCCAGCAGGGCTAGCGTGAGTTCTCTCCTGGCTTGCTGTGTTACCCAAATCTGATCAAAGGACAAGGACTCCAGAAGCTTGTCCAGCTGTGGTTTTATAATGACACCATTAGGTTTTGCTCTATAATCAAGGTCCCTAAAAGTCTGTGTAGCTTCAGGCTTAATATCTGCGACAAGGTTAACTGAAATCTGCAGCAAGGATAACTACTTTAGCAGATTGTATCAGCAGGAAATATTTAAACACTATTTAAAAGGATTTTAAATAAGCAGATTTTATTTAACACTGCACTAATGCACTGCAATAGAAAATGATACAACAGAGCTGCTACAAATAAACATAATGCTTTTACCCTTACCCCACTCCCCTCCCTTCTAAATTCCCCAGATTGTCTTATTAAGTCCAATGAGTGTACCAGATCTTTCTGTCTGAAGCTGAAATACAGGAATGCCAGACTCAGACAGCCCATTTGCCCTTTGGTTTTGTGCCTGCTGAATCTGCATTCTGGGTCTGCAGAATTAATTACGATAGTACCGGTCACTGGCAATGTCAGTGTTGCCAGTTCAGGTGTATCAAATGTGCTTGCTTAAATGCCTACAACTTTTGGAGGAAGGCAGCTCCTCCTGTAAGACTGGTGTACTCTGCCCTCTAGTGCTAGGTGCACCAATATATGTTTACTTAAATGCATATCGGGGGCAGAATAAAGCCTGAAGCAGCAGGTGCTCTTTATATGCCATCCTGGAAAACATGTTTTGTCCTCTATGCCTTATCAGCTGGATATGTTGCTAAATTGAATATAAAGGGTGGGCTTGGAACTGTAGCATGGTATTGCAAGACGCTAAAATAAGAAAGAGGCACTGAGGCATATCTCATTGGATCACATGCAAGACATTTTAGATAACTAATTCTAATTGTGAAGAGGTGAAGACTAACTTTTTATTGCTCACAATGGTGTTAAATAACCCTGTGCTTCACAAAAAAAATTTACAAATTGTGATATTCAGAGTTATAATATACATAGATCTAGCACTAACATATTAGATTGCAAACCACTCTTTCCAAGACACTCTAGTGAAAGAACAGACTGGGCTCATTTAGCATCTACATGTATTTCACTTCAACCTGGAAGATGGGAAATAAATGCATACCAGAGTGTAACAGAATTCTTCTATTTTTTTGTCCATTAAGGCAAAAGCTGCCTGTCATCTCTGACCAGGACCTAAAACAAAGGAACCCAAATCCTTGGAAATTGGTTGTTGGAAATTGGTGTTTTTAAACATGGCTATAGCTACAAACTGAATGAAAACTAACCACAAGAACTACATCCAAAAATCTAAGATAAGTACTTTCTTCTCAGTGATTTAGCTTTTTGCAGTGTTACATCTTACCGCAATTATCCTCTATGTACAATTCTGTCGATTTTCCTGTTCAAATTATTTCACTTGACAATTAGTACAACACTGATATTTTGATGGATTTCACTTTTATTACCATTTTCTATCACACAAAACAAGCAGTAGTAGTCATAAGGATAAAAAGTAATAATAAGGATAAAATGTAACAACTGTGCATGGCTGTACATATTGTGTACTGCAATTACTACTGGTTTAGAGCAACATTAAAAAAAAAAAAAATAGCATACTGGTACTAATTTGGGGTTCTCCCATTTTTTAAGTTCAGATATGCTAAGCCTTGTTTGCACAGATGTCAAACATCTGCCTCTTCCCAATAGACAAACAAGGCTTCCATTCTGTCTGGGTTTTGCAGGAGCAACCGTTCCACACTCAGGTCAAATATCAATTTGAATAAGACAAAGCTTAGTTCACATTCTTAGACAAAATTATGAAGACAGCTCTTTCTCACCTTTTCTTAATATTTTGCCCAGAAATCTGGTACAAAGCAGACTGTCACAGCTTTTTAAACTCTTGAGCATGTATTATAATTTTGGATCACTGTATACTCGTTTAACTCAGTTGAAGATTTGCCCTTGTAGCATAGCTGACAGAATCTTTTTTCCTGAAAAACTAGAAACACTTCTTTCAGGTTGGCAGAGAAAAATAAGTTTCATACAGCTGAGTCTTAATAAGAACATCTTTCTTTTAAATATTCACAATGAGAACCATTAGATTCTTCTAGGAAAATTATACGAACACAATTTGTTAACATTGTCAAGTATCTAGTGCCGCAGAAAATGCAGATGTACATCCTCAATGCCAAGTTCAGTGAAGAGACAGGCTTATACATTCTTTGTTTTCTGAAGATATCTACAAAGTCATTTCCCTTTGTAAACACATGAGGTAACAAATGCCTTTTCTCAGTCCACCAAATGCTCAGCATTTAAGAATAGAGGAATATTTTGCTCTAATCTTTTTCTGAAGTTTCTACACAACAATAAGGTTCCCACCAAAACACAGTTTGGCACTTGAGTCACACCTTATCATTACTGTCCTTGCTTATACCATACCTTTCTGCATTTATTAGAGCACATTTTTGCTGGTGGTATTGGCACCATCAGCTCAGGCCACTGCAGTCTGATACTTTTCACTATAAAACCCACTCTGTTTTCTCTTTCATGTAAGGCAGGTAGGAAATTTTTGAGACCAATTTAAAGAAAAAACAAGAAGAAACACCTTGCCTAAATGTAATGAATGAATAAGAAAAAAAAAACAAAACAAAACAATTACATTAAGAAATCTCCATGTTTCAAAGCAGAAGCTTCAATTTTGGTTGTGAGTGTCCAGATGAGCAAGAAAAGCACATTTTCCTCTCTACAAGAAAAATCAGCTCAACTTTTCCTAGAATCAAAAGCCTTTGTAAGATCAGTGTGTATATACTAAGTCTTGAAGAAAACTGTACAAGCTTCTCCATCTCCTCACAGCTGTTAGTCATCTCTAAAAAATGGTAAGCTATGCAGGTTTGGAGAGCAGAACCATGTTACAATTGCTTTCCTGAGCTGCAGGTGTTGGTTGCAAGAGCTTCTGCACTCTCACATGGAGGAACTGAAAACATGCATACAGGGGCATGGATTCACAGAGCCTAAATTCCATCTGGCATCCTGGACTGAATATTTCATCTTTGGGCTTGTCCCTACCCACTGAAGACGTTAGGTGTTCACTGGAATTCAGGATGTGAAACAGCGCCCAGATCGCATGAGGAAGCAGCACCACGTAAGGCAAATGCATGAAGGTAGGAGACAGAAAAATTGCAGACAGTTAACGAAGATGTCACGGTACAGAGGCTGGTTTCATTTCAGTGCTTTATTACTTACAACACAGAAACCAAATTTGTCAATATGGGGAAAATATTTCAAGGCACTAATGGATGATGGATGCCTAATGGCTTCCCGTTTTCAATGTGAAGTGTACATTTGCCATATGTGCTTTTAAAAGGTTTTCTTTTTAATTGCAGCTCACCCCCTAGAGGAAACAAACACTTGAATTTCCATGAAAATCAATGAGTATTTCAAGCCCTCAACAACTGTCAAGATCAGAAAGTAAGTTAACAATACATTTGCAATTATGGTGTTGAGAAAATATAACCCTCCTCAAGTTATGGATTAATTAGTAGGAGTCTAAAATGATCGTACTTTCCATGGTCTGAAGTGGAAGTCAGTGGAGTACTGATTTTCAGATAGAATTGACACCTTACTAAAAATAAAGATTCAAATAAAGACATTTCAATAGATACAGCACTTCAAAAAATACAGAGAGAATCATGACTTTCTAGGATAGACTAGTGGTCAGGAACTGAGTCATATAGCTATTAAATTAGGAAAATCATTTTGTGAATGAATAGGCAACAGATGTCAGAGACAATGAATTCTGTCTCTCTGTTTAGGGTCAATATAATATCATGTTGAGGCAATTAAGTCACTAACATCACCAGCATAAATACAGAAAGGAAAAGGATAATAATATAGGAAAAGCCAAAAATGCAGGAAAGAGACATGTATAACACTGGAAAGCCAAAAGCTGAAATTTTTCACTGTAAAACCACAACCCTTGCAAAAATTAAAAAAAAAAATCAACACCCACAATATTATGTTATACCTTTTTCACCTCTAGCCTACAAAGAAGAAAACCTTGGGCTCTAAGAGGAAGCAAAACCAGGTCAAATCAAAGATACATGCATACCAAAGCAAGATCTTGAATAAACCTGCTTTGGAATGACTGGGATTTCTAGTGACCCAAATCCCAGCCTGCTGGCTCACGTTGCCTCTTCCCCCTCCAGCAGAGTGAAAACTGGCCACTAAATACAATGGATCCAAAGCAAACAGCCTGATCTCCACACCCTGTTCGGAATGGGAGGCAAGAATGGCTCTTGTGCTATATTGCATAGGGCAACACAATCTGGTTCATTAGCTTTGTCTTTTTATCTTATGTCTGCCTAAAAACTAATTTAAATCAAAGTTATGAAGTGTTCAACAGGACCAACAATATAAAAATTTATAGAAAAATATAAATAATTTCTACATACAAGCAACAAGAGCTCCTCTAGGAATCTTAAGAACCGGATGACTTTTCCTTAGACTAGTTTAGCTGCATGTATTCCAATGTGTCATTCAAGGTTTAGAGGTAGAAAAGGCAAGTTCCGATCCTTTTAAATTTATCCATTTCTATATTTTCAAAGAACAACTATAAAAGTTACTTGACCACAATTTCTATCAATAAGCATTCATTTTGGCTATGAGTTAGAATATAATCAGACATGAATCTAAAGCCAACCAAAATATATTATGGTGAACGCTTCGTCAAACATTTTACGTTGCTTGTTGATTTATAACAAGCTCACAGATGAACATCAGTAAAACTACCTGTGATGAACTTTCAGTAATGATTTTAACAAGATTGGAATCACAACTATTTGCACTCCAAAATTCTTAAGAATAGTGTTATGGTATGGCAACAAGAGATTAATGGAGATCTTGCAAAAAAGATAAATGGCACTACAAGAACACCAGAAAACTGGGGGATGGGGGGAAATTAATCGAACCTATACTTTTGATAAATATTTATTTTTTTGCAGAAGAAAAATGCACACTAGTTTGAGCTGTCATTATGCTAACCTATATCCTATTTTTCATATTATTAGTAATACATAATGTGGTAGTTTATATTCAAAAATAAAACCAGAATGTATATACCTCATGTATTTATCCAGAAATACACTAAGGTTACTATGGTTACGAAAAATCCATTACCTTTGAATACAGAATGAAAAAGTTTGACTTAAAGTGTGCACTATTTATTATAGCGATCATCAACAGCCTTCAGGAGGTTCTCTAACTGGATTCATTTTTCAGTGTCAAAACTGACCCACCACACCAGTAGCTTATGGCCTGTGCAAGGCAAAGAAATTTGAACTATATGAATTTTTAAATATGTTTTATACTAACTCAAGATGAAGAAATGGCTTTGAATTTTAAGGCCTTACATTAAATAGTAGGGTCTTGGTACCCTTTTTCCCCAAGTTGTCAAATATGAAATGCTTTAACTTGTACCTGCTACGATATACAAATTCTGTTGGGTCCAGAATAGTGCTTATGCTGTGCTATGATACTTCCGGCTCAACATTTTGTTGTTGCTGTTGCAGTGGTTGTTTGGATAATATCTGAATAAATAACTTGGATATTTCATTAAACTACACCAATAACATTAAAATAGGAAGTCTGATTATCATGCTTCACTATACTGACAAATAACAGTCATTTAGCTTCCATATAATAATTTAAGAGTACTGATATAACTTGGTTATTGACACATTGCATAACAGTTATCAGAAGAAAATGGATTTTTAGTTTACAATTTTAACAAACGAATTAAACATTCAGGAAAGGAACACAGTGTCTCTCTAATTAAGAATATTGAAGGAACACAGTAGGAAAAACCACTAAACCTGCACATAATATCTTGTCTTCAACAGCTTACAGTTTACTTGTTTTGAGACCTAGATGGTACGAGATCAAAAAGTTATAAAACCACTAAAAAGATGACTCAGGTCCTGTGAAAGAGGACAACACAGCATAAGATTTACCTACACCATGGCACCACTAATTTCTGAGAGTCCTAACAGACTTCTATGAAGAATTCTTTATAAAAAAAATGGAACCCATCAGGGTTTAAAGTGCATCCAGCCCTTCTTAAAATTACTTTTGATTTCCTCTGAAATAAGGAGTCGGTCATATAATTAGTCAAAACAACTATGAGATACCCATCTGACATGCTACCTAGCAGAGAACTCACCTTTTACAACATATTTAGTTTCATTTCCAAAGTAAATCGGTACTCCATTCATATATAAAGTATATTGTGTAATAATACCATTCGGTGTTTTGGGTGGACTCCAACTCATCAGCAGGGACATGGGAAAGGATATTGCTGTGGGTGACTGCACATCTTCAGGGGCTGGTGAAAAAAAATGCATAACATTGTATTGTATTTCCACAAACAACAATTAATTTCACTGAGCAGTTACTACCAGAATGATTTTTAGTAAAGTTGAAATTTCAGAAGTGATTTTATGCTTGCAACATACCAGCACTTTGAGGTATCCTAGCCAAACAGAAACTTCCATGAAAGACAAGGATATGCTTTTTGCTTTTTAGGAGAATAATTATGATCAAATAACTTTATCTTTCCAGCTTGATAACACTGAACAAGGGGAGAGGTACATGATTTTGGTAGAGCCCTTATTTTTTTTTTAATACAAGTTATTTTCTCCTCCTTCATGCTTTTTATTCCTAATTACAAAGCAGTTATTCTTTCTAATCACAGATGCAGATGCTGTATTCTTAGGTACTGCCCCTTATTTCAGACTTTTCATAATTCAATACACTTAGTAATATTTGTCTAGCCTAGATTTAATGTATATAATATACTGGAAGTTGGCAATGGATAATAATTTAAAAGCCAAATTCTCTCACCGTTTCAATGAGTTATATGTGAGAGGCACAAGCAATCCCACTGAATATCACGGGGGGAGCAGAACTCAGGCCTTAGTCTGGGAGGAATATCTTGTAATTTACAAGCTCTGTGCTCTCAATTTAAAACAATAACTAGCAGTGGCTGGCAATGTGAAACAATATAAAGTAATGAATGTTTCAGTAGGGAAACAGGGATAGCTGGAGGGTGTGATATGGTGTCTGTCTTCTGTATCATCCATTTATTGTTACTAAGAGCATGCAACAAGAGCATCCAAAAATAGAATCTCCACACATTGACTTTTCCTTCAATTCTTCTCAGGGATAAAACACATGTTCCCCATGGTTTTATTTGATCTTTGGGGGAGGAAAAAAAAAAAAAAAAAAAATATATATATATATATATTTTTTTTTTTTTCTTGCCTAAATCTACTCTGTATGACAGTAATCTGAAAATAGTGGATGCTTTTCTCAAACACATGTAAGAATTCCTGCTTTATTCACTAAGCTGAGAAAATAAAATCAACAATTTGTATTTTTAGTCACTACATTACATCAGAAAGAAATATACAATGCTGTATTTCATGTTTACGTCACAGAGGCTATTAACTATTTGCCTGTCAGAAGCTACACCCTTTCATGGATAATGCCACCAGACAAGCTCAGTTTATTTAGAACTTCCAAGAAGTGATAATAGGATTTTTATTTGATCAGAGCTGCTGGCAGTTGCTGACATGTGCACATCAAAACACTGTTCCAGAAACCTCAGACTGCAATCTTCAGGACTGTCCTCATCAGGACAACTCCTTGCATGACCTGCTTTGGCAGCAGTTCAAGATTCTAGCATTCTTTTAATCATTGTGGTTGTAATTCTCATAACTTCATGCTAATCTTTTGTTTTGTTTTGTTTTATTGGTACTGTATTACTACCTAGTTTACATGAGAAGATAAAACAAAGCACTGTGGAAGGGAGGGAATTTTGAAAACTACTCTACATTATGGAAGATTAACTACTGTCCTATAAATAAACATCAGACTGGCCTCAAGTTGTACCAGGGGATGTTCAGATTGGATATGAGGAAAAATTTCTTTGCAGAAAGTGTTGTCAGGCATTGGATCAGGCTGCCCAGGGAATTGGTTGAGTCACCATCCCTGGAGATGTTTAAAAGACAAATAGATGAGCATGTTAGGGACATGGTTTAGTGCTGAGTTAGGTTATGGTTGGACTCTATGATCTTGAGTGTCTCTTCCAACCAAAACAATTCTATGATTCTATTAAATTCTTCATTATTTTACTGGCGTGAATTTGGAATAACCGATGATTTAAACTGGATTAACATGGCTTTGGGATGATGGAACCAGGAGATGTGGGCTTCAAGTTTAATTGAGAATGGAGTTAGATATGTCACAGATATTTTGGGAGCATTTACTCCAGTAAATTATGTGTATTACTTATCAGCCTAGTCTCTAAAGTGAGAATTATAATGTATTTTCTCTTTCTTTCTGCTCTAGTTCTCAATGTAAGCATAGAAAACACTAATTTACACTCACAAGCTTTAAGTTTGAGCACAACAACATGTAAAAGTGTTTAGAAAAAAAAAAAGGTAAAAATCTGAACAATGATTAATAAATAACTCAATCAGCATTTGGAGTTTCATCACACTGAAATAATTGTTGCCTATTGGTGGTGTTTAGCAGTTAAAAGAAACCATGGAAATCAACCATTTGATTCTCAATTTCATACTGTGCCATACAATCAATTCTTTTTAGTCAGACTGTCTCTAGATTTACTTCTGAGCCATAGTAAAATGAGGAAGCTTTCATTAATCTTTCAGATGCTTCATATTAATGACAAGGCTCTTGCATGAACAATGTAACAGCAATTAAAAAGCCCATTAATCTGCATTACAGCTATTAAAGATGCATGTCATTAAAGGGTATGGAGTTTGATTCATTTTCGCACCCCCCCAAAAAATGGAGCAATTATGGTCTGGCAATGCACTTTGTCATCAAATTAGGTTGGGGTTTTCCAGCAAATGGCTTTGCAGCATTTAGCTCTTCTCCTGTTTTATTATTCATGACTGAAATGTGGAAGTCAAGACCTTTGAAATTACTTTACCTTCTTGTGGAGTGGAGATGTTCAATGCATGCAAGCTTTCAGTACAGCCAGCCAAAGTGCAAACAGTTAGGGTTACAGAATAGTTTGTGAAGGGATGCAAACCTGTCAATAGACCTGCAACAGAGGAAAGCAAGGTGTTACGCATGTACACTCTACAGACTGATTACATATGTACACAGACACAAGTAAAAAAAATAAAGTTTTCTGTTATGGGCGTCCACTGTTAGAGGCAGAAAAGAAAAATGATTTTAAGGTTTCATTCCTATTATGCCATTTTGCAAAATAAATTAAGAGTAAATGGTATTTTATTTGATCCTTAATACTAATGATGCAACTAACTTCCTTCAGTTATGCTCACTATAACAGATACTACTTCAAGATTCAGGTGTATATTTTAATACAAGAATGACAATAAAGGTGTTTTTTTTTCTTAGTCCCTGCCTCACAAAGTTTTCCCAGTTATTCTTTCAAGAAATTTTCACTGTCTCCCAGAACAAATTTTTTTAATGCTTCCTCTCCAATATTGCCCTTATTCACACATAAACCAAAAACTTGTTTTGTATGAAACAACCCACTTGTGTTCCATTACTTCAGTAGCAACATAGAGAAGACCATATATTTGCTATACTACTACAGTAACATAATTCAGGCGACACAGTACCCAAGGGTTCACAAGAAAAAAGAAAAATCTGTAATCTTATGCTTTGTCAGGTCCTACTTATGTTAGTGAAGTGGCTAGATTCCCACATATTGATCTACTCCTTGTCACAGTAAATGCAACAAATCACTGCTTACCATTTCAGGAAGTTACACAGTATTTTGAACTCCAATACGCAGAACTACATAGAAAAAAATGTCATTTATAGTAATTTTAGAAACATCAGCAGTTCCCATTTCAAAACAGGTCTGACAAGAAAGTAATATAAACTGAAAATGCAGTAGTAATTAAAAGGAGGCCAATACACATCAAGTTTTATTTCAAACCATGTTCTCACCCTGACTCTCACAGCTTTTAGTAAAATCATTTGCTAATGATTTTCATTTTCATGTGTTTCATTAAAAAAAAAATAGAGATATATATATAATCTATATCTATAGCAAACTATGTTATTTTTGAAATATCCAATGCCAGGATTTTGCAAAGCAGCTTCAGAAACAACAGTACCTCAGAGAACCATAATTCTTGGCCAAACATCCCACAGTACTATAACACTGCAAAGCCCCTCAGCATTACATGTACACAAATAGGTGGAAGAAACTGGTCTTTATTATTACTCTTCATTGAGTTACAACATAGAATGCAACATAGCTTTGTTTTTTCTAAAAAAATGTCATTTTTTTTCCCCACGTAAGCCCTTTACACTCACAAAAAGGGTCTGGAGAATTTGATGCTGGAAGTTAACAGTTACAGCATACATACATTATTTTCTGAGTGGGACAATCAAAGTCTGTGAATATATATATTGTGTTTACTAACACATGTTCACATGGAAAATATGAGATTAGCTTTCAATGAATTACTAATGTCTGTGTCTTTTCTTGCAATTAATTCAAAATCTTTAAAGTTTGGCACTGCAATGATCTTTCTGTTTGAATTCTGTGAGGTCCAGTTCTACTCGTAGACACAAAGAGATATTTGGAAGTAATCACGTTTACTTCAGAGTAATGTTGAACTAAAACCAGTTGACTAGAATCTGCTTTCTCTGGTTATATTTTTGATTTTGCAAGTCCCCCATTAACAGTGGAAAGGCGTACTGCCATCTTACTACATAATGTAAATGTGACAAGAAAGAAAAAGCACATTGTGTCAGCCACCATTCAAGGAACTGTGCCTGTAATCTTCTTGTGATAGAAGGTAAGTATTTTTAAGAGCATTCAAAAAGCAGAAAATATGAAATAATGATGTTTTAAAGCATGACTATCCCTGTAAAGCAGGAATATTGGAAACTACAGTAAACTCTTCAGCACATAAATTTCTTTTTATTTGCATAAGACTTAGTAGAAAGCACATATTTCCAGATCACAGAGGGTTAAACATGGGAAAGTATAAAAAGTACTATTGGAATTACCTTCAGCGAATAAACACATGGAGAAATCAAATCCCCTAACTGTGACATTTTCAAGTTCTCAGTCAAGAGGTGCATGGTATAGTGTATATGCCATCTCTCTATTCACTCTGCTGTGCTTTAAGAAGCAATTTAGTTTTATTTGTACATTTAGCACTTGTAGCATTCTTTTCTTATGAAGCAGTGAATTAATGCTCCTTGCATTTCTTGATGGAAGACATTCTGTGGGGTCACCAATGGCTTCAGGCACTAAGAGCTGCAGTAGCACATATCCAGAAAGATGCCTGTAGCTGTAGGAGGTTTGGATTGGGCTGTTTGGTTTACTTTTGACAAAGCAGAAAGGTTTTATATAAAGCACCTGCAGTGCAACAGAGTGTACATTGCATAAGTAGGTTTGTGAAGGGCAGTGAGAATTTGAAGAAAAAAATGAACAAACAAAATCCTTTTGCAACAGATTTATGTTTAAGTAATTTATTGAGCAAAGGCAGTAACTTAAAAAAAATATTTTCATTTCCTAATTAATATTTTCCTTCACATATACTCTTGCACTGCTTTCTTTCAACAAAGAAACAGATGTGTCGCATAGGTAGGCAATAGAAAGTGCACAGATTTTATTTACATACTTCAGCAAACTACTTTTTTCTCAGCTGCCAACCTATCTATTTGGCCAGCATCCACTGTAATCTGTTCTCCTTCATTATGTTAATCTGTGGGCGGAAAGATTTCTGTCATCTTCAAATCGCTTGTACAGCAATGGTAAACACCTTGGCCTGTCTGTAATTGGACAGGTGTCTGCATCGGTGTCACCCGGCTTTTAATTCAATTAAAGAACTGGCTGCTCTGCTCTCATTACCCACTCATTTCCTCTGCACTTTTAGTCAGTCAGTGCAATTTACACTCGGTGCCTGACTATCTTAGAGTACAGAGTCAGCATGCCCATAGCAAAGATCACCACTGATACACGTGAATTAGTTGATAACGCAGCAAAATAAATTTTGCAATAAAAAATAGCCTATGATCCAATGAAGTTGGGTAGACAGTGTTAAAAAACTTTCCCTAACTCATCAATGACCACACTCTCAGACTGGTATCGCTTGCCTATACCAAATAATTGCTGATCTGATATGTGAGTGCATCAGGTTTTCTAAGCCAGGATGCTTACGAAGCACAATTTGGCCACAACCACACCTGCATATATTCTAGTAATGTTAACAGGGGAGAGGTAGACACTTTGTACAGGAGATAGAATTAGAGGCATCATCAATATTTAAGAAGAGGGTCAGCCTCCCACATTTGGGATATGAGTCCCATTCATTCTGCCTGCCACTACAGAGCAGCTGAACCCATCTAGACTTCAAATTTACATTACAGACTACGTTCCAAGCCTCAAAATCCACATGGGGAATCAGAGACTGTAAATCATTCTAACACACCAGTCCTATCTGCCCACTCAAAGAACCTTTGGAAATAAATTAAAGTTCTAACACAGACATTTTGACACAGTGACCCCATGAAACTGAATAATGTCATTTGTTAAATATGAATGTAAAGTTAACAGTATAAAAGAGTTATCTGGAATCACACCTAGAACATTAAGAAGCTCACTTCATATGCAAAACTAGTATTTAATTTTCTATACTTTTATTTAAAGGATCTTAATTATTTACAGCATTTAAAGCTGAAGTTTGGAGTTGTATCAGAGAAAATGCTGGGTTCATTCTTGCATATAAGAAACAAAAACATTTTCATGGACAGTAGAAAAAGGTCAACAATTAACTTATGGTAAAATGGATGTGTGGACTAGTCAGAGTTAGTTGCATCTTTATATCCACTCCGTTCATCATTCTAATACATACGGTATATAAGAAAATTAAATATCCAGGTTCTTCCTTTCACTTCTTCATGAAACAGACATTTATTTTGCTCAGTACATCTAAAAAGGGAGGTATCATATATTTAGGTAGCTCAGCCAGATTCCACAGTATTCTGACAGATTTTGAGTAGAAAAGTAGTACTTCTCATCAAGGAAAAACAGTGGTTTTACCACTAAGGTATGAGGGCTAATATTCTATTCACAAACACTGAAAAATAGATTCAAAGGCAATTATCACATTTTAGCAATTTCCTCATCCAGTTAAAAGACTTTTATGAAAGCAGCTGCTTCACTGCTCCAATCTGCCATCCTGCTTTTTCAGAAAGTTGCTTCAAAACACCACCAGGTCTTCAGAGGTGAAAAAGCACACTTACTTATGGTAACTTATAGAGCTTTGACTCTGCATAATGAATTGGTTAAAGAAATATAAATTGAGGTGATTTTTTAAAAACACATAAATTGAAGGAACCTTCCCATAAAAACAAAACTAAACCCACTTGCTCATGGACACAACTCATACCCACACACACACAAGCTATTTTATCTTACAGATGTAACACAAATGCTAATGTTCTTTTCCCTCACTTCCATCAAAAAAAAAAAAATGCACTCAGCTAAGAGGATGGAAGAGAAAAATTTTGCAAAGCTATTTCAATTTTTTTTACAAGTAAATTTAACTAATTTTAATCATAACCAGGCACTACTTTCATATGCAGCCTGAAAACTCAGCTCTGCTACTGAATATTAAGATTCCCAAAGACAACCAGAGTTTACCCACACAAATTCCATTTGTTTCACAAGCTGAGTGTAGTTTTTTGCCAGAGACTTTTATTTGCCAGATTTTTTCATTGTTTCCTCCATAATGCTCTACTTCATAAAGAACTATCTTAAAACACACATATTGCAATTGAAACAACAATTGACCTTATAGATTTACCTTAATTCTTGTTTAAGCTCTTTAAAAAAAATACCAAATCTCCCCTCCTCAAACCTAAAGACTATTTAGCCAACTTGAATGCCCGAGGTCATACAGCATCTGTCTAACAAAATCACTTGTGTGTCGAGATGCATCATTGCCACAGAACACTTAATCACAGTCCACTGACCAGAAAAGGAAGTCCTCAACTGACTTTATGTTTTCGACAGATTGTAGCAAAAACTGTTTAAGTACCTGAGTCTTCTACATATGCATTGCTGGACTGGCAGCCTGTGTACATCAATCTGTCGCATACATCTGCGTTTTTAAAGCATCTTCTACCGTAAGTATAGTACAAGTCAGAAAACTTTGAAAAATTATTGAACAAGAAGGCATCTGTTCCAACTCTTTGACTTATAAGAACAACAAAAAGGTTTACTTTACTTACTGGAGTTTTGCGGCTTGGAAAATCCTTTTTTTCCCTCAACAGAAAAATTTCATAACCAACCATACAGAAGTTCCACTGGCCTTGAAGATGCAATTTAGACTGCAGCGGTTCAAAGAAGCCTTTTTATGCTTACCATAGCATAGGACAATTCTCTGGCTGCTTTAATTTACAAAAAAATCTTAGCCCAAGACTCCACAGAGAGTACTGGTTCTGTAATATTTATCATTACGTTACTTTTGATCCTTCTAGATAACTTTTTCATTGTTCATCTTCTGCAGGATGATTAATTTGAAAAGTTTGCAGAGAGAGAAAGACAACTTTTTTTTTGCAATCTTTTTTTGGGTGTGTCCATAAAAAAACATGTTAATAATTCTTTCCATCTTCATGGACATTAAGAAGTTGATTTCTTTTTATTAATAGAAGTATTGATAAGTAGCTAACTGTTAATGCAATTTTGATAAAATGTTCAGGTTTATTTAATTAGACAATTTACACTTCATATGAATAAATTTATACAACAGCATCGGACTGTAAACAAGATTAATTTGGGTCTAGACTCAATCAAGTTAGAACCTTAATATTGCAGAATATTAATAACATTTATGTTTTAAAATACATATGTTGAAAAATATGCTGCTACTGTGTTAAGGCCAGCTAAATGAAAGAGGTTATGAACCTACATTCTTCCAGTCCACAGCCACACTGATTTAGAGTCATCAGGAGCTCAAGCACCACCTGACAACTCCGAAACCTCACGGGCATAGACAGATCTATTGGCTACCCCATGTTGCATCAGCTGTTGCAGTCAAACCAGAATCTGAGCAGGGGCTCAGGTGCAGCTCCTGGCGCACTCCTTCAGCTCCTCCCAATGAAAGAGGTGTGTGTACATGCGGGTGAGAGAGACACAGAGACCAAATGTCCTTAAAACACCCACTGGGACAAAACAGGCCAACAACGAGCATTGCGGCCATCAAGACAAGGGTCTCGGTACATTATGCCCCTTTGTGTCAGAAAGAGATATACAGCCTTCCAGATCTCACACAGTATGGCGTGGCACTGTAAGGCACATACTGTGATCCTCCTGGCTATGGGAAATACTTAGATGTTCTTGGTTGTCTATCTGTGCTTCTGACCAAAGGTTACCTCTACAAAAAGAAGACAAAGAACTGCATGAAAGTGACAATCATCCTTGTATTTAAGAGTGTTTCAAGCACCTGGTGAACCAGCTCTTGAAAGCCATTTTTCAATACAAAGTTTCAGCTTCTATTACTTTAAACATTTTGTCAGATTTTTGTTGTAAGTAAATACAAGCTAAATATACCAAATCTGGTTAGTACGTTGTGACTTTTTGTATCTTCATGAAATGTTTCAGAATCTTAGAAATTTGTCCCAACTTGGGAGTGTGGATTTGGAAGTCCTCCTAGTGCTCTGGCTCTGTATCATAGAACCATCGAATGTCCCGAGTTGGAAGGGACCCATAAGGATCAGTGAGTACAACTACTCTTGGTTTGCAATGCTTTTCCACAAATTTAGAAAAATTTCATTAACTGCAGCAAAGGAGTTTTGAGCATAAAATATTTGCACAAACCAAGAGCTTTCAAGTAATTTCAAGTGCATGAAAGTATTATCTAAGTAGTTCACTGATAGCTTCATGCAGCAAACTACCTGGCTGAAATAAATTTCTTATGTGCTCCATGTAGATCAAAATATCCCAAAGTAAAACAATATTTTCTAAGAGCCACCCAGCAGCAAACTCTCATTTTAGGCTCAGCCTGCCAGCACAGGCACTCCCCAGCCTGCAGCATGGCCATTCTCGGCTCCTGGGCTGTGGGGAGCAGCCAGCCCCTGCTGTCCCCAGGGCTGCCCCTGCATGCCCTGGGACTCCCAAAAAATGCTGGAGGCACGGCTCAGGGCACAGAAGCTGGTCACAGAGCCACAGGCTGCTTTGGCAGCGCCTGCTCAAGCCCAGCAGAGCTCTCCCCAAGAGGGAGAACCGCTCAGCCAGCTGCATTTCGCTGAGCACAGGCATTCGCCAGTCCAGCAGCAAGCTGAGCCCAGGCCTGTCAGTCATGGCAGGAGGTCCCATCTCCTCTTCTGAGGGACTCCCTAGCTAGAGCGCTTTCAAAGCCGAGGCACAGCCGAGCCACTTTGATTAACCATATTAAATCATTAAATTAACTTTTCCTGAGATATTCATCTGCCAAGCATAAAAGACTAAAAGGTGAAGAGTAATTGCAAACACGTGTCAAGGGAAGGAGGGAACATGCAGGGCATTCAGAGGGGAAGCCGCTGACAACAATTTTCTTGTTATCACGCGTGCAGCCACAACTCCAGCACTTGGCTATTGTGGCAATGACACAAGCAGGATGAACTGCACAAAACATAGAAAATTAAAAGAGTCTGTAACAGGAATACCAAACATCCATGAATTCTTCTGCAGAATATTTTATTTAATTATTATTTGCAGCTTTTGCTAGCATTCTTCACTGCCAATAACTGGGAAATGACAAAATTTCAAGGCTTGTGGATCTCCTGAATTCTATAATGAGAGCAATTTGAATTACAAAATGTTTTTCTTATATGTGCCTGACAAGAGAAGCATCAGAGGATTGTGACCAGAGGCACAAAATTTGGTCAGAGGCAAGACACCCAGCATTGATTCTGGGGCCGATACTGCCCAACATCTTAATTAATGACCTCGATGATGAGGGAAATGTGAACCCTCAGTGAATTTGTGGATGACACAAAAGGGCGACTAAGATGATAAAGGGAAAGTAGCACATCTCTTATGAGGAGAGGCTGAGAGAGCTGGGACTGATCAAGCCAGAAAAGAGAAGGCTCAGGGTGATCTATCAAGATGTATAAACACCTGATGGGAGGGAACAAAGAGGACACCAGGTTCACATCAGTGGTGCCCAGTGATAGGACAAGAGTCAATGGGCACAAACTGAAACACATGAAATTCCACTTGACCACAAGAAAACACTTTCTTACTGTGAGAGTGGTCAAACACTGGAATAAGCTTCCCGTAGAGGAATACTGCCATCTGTGGAGATATTCAAAACTTGACTGGACTCAGACCTGGGAAACCTGGTTCAGCTGACCTTGCTTGAGCTGGGGGGATGGACTAGATGATTTCAAGAGGTCACTTCCAACCCAAATGATCCTGTAATTCTGTGATATTACGGATTCCAGAGGAAAGTAGAAGGAACACCTGCTCACAAACCACACTGAAACAGTATGTTCTAAAGCTTCTTTTATTTGTTTAAATACTGATCCTAGTTTACATTCCAAATTTTGATGGCAGCATAACAATAGCATGTGGAATGCACTTGAATGCGGAGTAAAGCAACCCAGCCTTTATGAAAAAAATCTTTGATGTGTTGACCCTGTACTTCCTTTATTACTCTGCTGAGTGTCAGTGGCTGTATCCAAAGTGTATCAATGTTATTACATGGTTTTTTTGAAGGCAAGATGGGCTAGCACGGTACTCCTTGAACTCCAAACATTAACACTCTAACTTGATACTCTCATTCAAGAATACAAATCCTGAACACCATGTTGAAATATCCAATAAACTTCTGGTTCAACGGTCAGAACCTCATTTTAAGGATTTAAATCTGCTGAATATTCCTTTCTTGGATGAAAGTGAGAAAAACAGTTTGATATTTTGAAGATTACAAGGGTCAGATTTCGAAGGATTTTAGTTTCTGAGGAGTCAGAAATAGACATTTGAGACTGTGGGACTATGGTCATTTAAAGACCTATTTTACCTTAAATTCTTAGCTAAGCTTTACCTCTTCTTGACAAGGGTACAACAGGTTCTTCTGACTTCAGCACACACAGGACAGCCTTCTGGGAAATGGGCAATGCTATTAATTTTTTTTACCATGTTCCAGTTATGACTCAGGCCCCTACTGCACAGAACAGGCCCTGGTAATTGTTCAAAAGAATTTACAGTCTAAGTATAAAACAAAACACAACCGATGAGTGCAAAACAGTGCAAGAAAAAAAAAAAAAAATAAGGTAAAGAGGTTGCTAGTTCCCTCACATTCATTTATGAGCAGCAGAGTAAATGAATGAAAATTTAAAGTAGTACAAGAATAAGAGAGTTGCTCCATCAACAATCTCAGTGAGAGCTGTGGTGCTTTCCTCACTCCTGTTGCATTAGCAAGCCTGGCTGTTGAGCTTACTGTAGCATCTTCTCACAGAACTGAACAAAGGAATTTCTGAAGAAATTTCCCTGAAATTAGGGAGGAAAAAGCAACATTTCCCTTATCAGCAAACTCAAAGGGAAAGTGAGCAAAGACAGCATGTCTTCCCCTGGGCCTTTGTGCTTATGTTAAATTTTGATTAACCAGAAAAGGTAATTCAGAAGAGGAAGCTACACCTTTTCTTGGGAGTCTGACATTTACAGGTAACCATTTCCCAATGTCCATAGAATATTGCATCTGTATAGGCTTCACTGAAATCAATGAGCTGAAGGTAAAATAATTTCAAGATCAGTGATTTCATTTTTCACTTGCTCAGCTCTGACCTCAGCATGAGGACATGTACGATGCCAAAATTAGAAAATACATAACTAAACTATTGGGCAGCAGTTATAAATAACAAGAGGAAGGACTCCTTCCACACACACAAAACCAAATTGGAAAACTTACTGCCATAGCAAGTTATAGAAGCCGAAAACGTAAAAGTATTTAAAAAAAAAAAAAAAAAAAAGAGAGACAATTCATTAAGCATTATGGTCCAGATGCAACTTTCAGCTCAGGAATTCCACAAAGTACCATCTGAATTTGTGTCAACAGGAAGACTTACTCCATGCTTAGCACATTTCTTACACCTTATTCCTAAGCATCTACAGTCTGACATTGTCAGAGAGGACCATGGTTGAATGCAGCCTAAATTCGTAGGGTCATTTTATTTTGTAGTATTCAACAGCTATCTGCTATAATAAGGAATAGTAAACTATTTTGCTATAATGTCTCTATTTAATATAAAGGAATGTCTCATTCTCCTGCCTCCTGAAAGCTGCATGTTATTGACTTTTTCATAAGCCTGACACATAATCACAGCACAATGCCAACAAAAACTTAAATACAATTTTTATTCTGACCATCATCTGTGAATAAGGCATCTAACCCACATATTTCTAACATGGTCTTTAATTTCTACTAACCTAATTTGTATTGCTTTCAAGCATAGATAAAGATTATTCCATCAACAAGTTCATGAAAGAAATCACAGTAAGTATAAAAAGCCCATGCAGTTTTAGTATTTTAAGCATATTACTCACAAATCATCAAGAGATTTCAAACTGAAGAAAATAAAATATGTGCATGTTTGCTTTTTAACAGATATACACATGTTATGGCAGAGAAAGAACACAACACATATAAGCACGTGCTGCCTGGGCTTCAGGAAAGCAGCAATAATATACTGTCTAAGGGTTAGAGGCACATTCTAACATTGTTACACTGCCCAAAGCTGGGCCAAACCAAAGCATCACCTTAGAGTATTATGTGATTAGGACTTTTTAATTTGTTATGAATTATATAATTAATTTTAGAGAGTATATAAACAAGTCACAGTTTCTTACAATGAAAGTAAGATTTTTTATTATTGCCCCTTTTAGTCATGATATAGCACAATTCAGACTATCTGTAACATGCTCTCTTCCCACGCAATTTTCTAGCAGCCAGCAAAGGCTTTCCGTTAATAGAGAGCAGAAAGCCAGATCCATGCTACCCTGACAGAAAGAGAGGTCCCAAACTGTTCTCTATGAGGCAGTAAGAGTTCAGGTTTTCTTCCTAAAAAGCTCTGCCTCCAATTGGTGAAAAGATCTAGAATCCAGAAAATATCTCCTGTACAATAGTTCCCACAGCTCCTGTCCACAACCCAGAGCTCAACAGTGACCAAACTCCATAAACTCAAGGTCTCAAATTCCTTCATTCCATAATAGGCCACCTCCACATCCCAGTGGTATCAAGCAAAACATCTGATTAACATAAATACATACTGGTTCCCACAGAAATCAGTTATGTTTATATGATCAATATTAGGCAAGCATATCAAGTGCTTTCATACCTCAGGTCAAATAGTATCTCATGGGACCCATATACGGAGTTTATTTAGGTGAACTGAATGTAACAGCAGGGGAGGAAAAAAATAAAATAAAATCACATATACTAAGCAAAACCAACCAAACAAAAGAAGTATTGTCCCCCAAAATATCAATAGGTTGAGAAGTAACACCTTAAATAAAACTGTTTTTTAGTATTTGAGTTGTATCTTAATTTCTGTTGTTCTTTGAAGTGTGCTCATTGCTCTGCATGTGGATTCTGACACTAAATACTACCCTTCCAACCATTATATATGCTGTGTATACACAACAAAAGACAATACTTCAAAGCTCAACAAAACGAGGTATAAGCATCCCGTGTTATCAGATATGCCTAAAAATGGTACTTAACAACATTTACCTGTGAGCATACTGGTGTCAGCAAGCTCAGCACTAGCGATGGGTACATTGGGACCATCCTCTTCATACGCTTTCAAAATGTACTTCTCAATTACACCTATGACCCCAGCAGGTTTGTCCCAGGTGACCTCAATGCTGTAACCATTTATACTGTGAACTCTTGAGGGAGTTGGCACATTTTGTGGAACTGTAGAAGGATAAAATAGAAAATAGAGAAAATGGCAGTTCTAAGGAGACTATTGCCCCTATTCTTCACTTTTAATGGCTGCAGTAAATCAGACTCAACCATTAGCATAAATACAATTTATTAGAGTTGTAACTTTTCAGCATTGATTTAATATGACGGCACATCTTGAGCTATTCAGTTTAAGCTATATTTCAAAACCATCAAAACTCCATCTACATAACATGCCTTCTTATCTTGTTGTGATTTTCTAAAAACATTTAATGTATAAACATATTTAAGCATCACTCAAAGAGAGCAGGTGGATTGTAGGTAGCTAACAAGTTCAGGCATTATAATCACATAACTGAATGAAGCAAGACAGTATTGCAACAGAGAACAGTTTGATATTTATCTCTTGGATACCTGGGCCACAGAATGCCACAACTATATACCAATTCTAAAAATGTGCATTCTTATTTATGAAAGTACTTTAAAAAAAATCTAAGCTCTTCCATTTATTTTCGTATTTCCACAATGCCGTACAGCTGTCTCAGGGCAAAGCAGATATTTGTGAGGCCTTTTTGCAAATTCCTTTCATTCTGATAATTCCATATTACAAAAAGAAAAAAAAAAAAGGAAAATGAAGATGTTTAAAAGAACTGGAAAGCCAAGCTCATATATGCATGCAGTTGCTAATAAAAAATCATCCCATTTCACATAACCTTTAACTATTTATTAGATATTGCTATACCAAGTAAAGGTCTGGCCAGTAACAACTTCATCACAGATGACTGCACAAGGGATGCACAGGAAAGGCCCAAGGAACACTATGGCAGGATGATGGATGACAAGTTTGCTGCAAATGCATGTGGACTCCCTAGCCCTGTTGATGCTCATTTGCTTTTCTCACCATCAAATAACTCTTTTTTTTTTTTTTTTTTTAGTTTTATTGTTTAGTTTCATTAAATATGAATGCAGTCCTGGTTTTCCTAAGAAGGGCACCAGAATGGAAAGTATAAAAATATCTAGAAGTTGTGATTCTTGTAAACTGTGATACTCTAGGAAAGCTTCAGTTACTACAGTAATGTATCGGTCTTATTAGTTCTGAAGTGTATCACAGGGCAAGGTAAGGTACTGTATAGCAGATGGTCTTCTCATAAGGGACATAACAAAACCAACTCAAATATAATTAAATAGTGCAATTATTCTCCAGCCCTGGGGAACGTGTAGCTGCTCAATGCTGTGGTCAGCTTGCAAACATGAAATTATGGTAAATCTTATACTTGTCGGACAGTTAACAAGAAAATAGGCATGAATTTTCTGTCTTCTGGGTGGTACACAAAATAATGACAGTAAGTTGTATAGGAATGCATCTGCAAGTCCAATACTTATGTAGGTATCATATCATTCTTTAAGATCATACATTGAATAACTTCCCTCAAAAGAATTCTCTGTGTCAATTAAATGTAATTAGGTTTCAATTTCCAGAAGAGGCAAAGTTGATGAAATAAATCACGCACAACTATGAATCTTCAAAAACTTTGCTCAACAAACTGCAAAAACACAGAACAGAAAAGGAAAGATCTTTTGAATTTTCCTCAGAAAATATATGAAAAAATTGATCTTTAAGGCTCAGGAGGTACTGTGTTCCTACTTTGAAACCTTCTCCATAAGCCATATGCTGCTTTCATAGTAAATAGTACCACATTTTCACAGACAATCTATGGGATATTTGTTTAAAGAATCCTCATTCAGCAGCCCTGAGCAACGGACCCATGTGGCGGTAACGGAAAGAAAAACTTCCACAAGACCACCTTCTCTCTAACAGCTACATGGATTCTTATCTTCCACAGCTTGTGCCTGCTGTCCCAGTATCTACTTTCCCTATGCTTGATTTTGTATCGCTAAGATACACATATGAAAATATAGATTTACCTACTCCAGCAGACTCCTGTAACGTGAGGTTAGATGTGCATGTATGTACACACCTAGATGTAGGGCAGTTCTTACTCAGTTAATGCAGTTCAATCCTTTCACCTTCTTTGCTCTTACACAACTATGTAATCTAAACCATACCTGGAAAAGACTTTGAATTATGTGTGGAAAATATTTGCCTGAACACTTTATAGCTGACAACAGTAATTTGGAACCTATTCAAAGCATAAAACAGTTTTGCTCCTTCAGAAATGCTATGCAACTTAGCCTACTCAACATTGTTGTGGTGAGATTTTGCCCAGCCTGACATTAACAGCTAACAATAAATGGGAATAAGTAAGACTTAAAATTATATTTACCTGATTCTCTTGTACGAACACGGGTCCATGCACTAGATACTGATCCTCCTTCATTTGAGGCAACGACCCTATAAAGATATTCTTCAAAAAACACAGAGAAGGATGGAGGAGAAGGAAAAAAAAAAAAAAAAGAAACCAAACAAGCCAGTGAACATGGTAATACATTAATAGACAATGAAATAAAAATGTATTTCATTTAAGGAACCAATGTGTTACCTGTAAATGGTTGCAGGCCACTCTCATAAACACTCTGCTCTTTTCCTCGGTAGATCAGGATGGAGTCATTTCCCCTGCAGTTAACAGCACTGTCAGTTGATGGGCATCCATCCAGATTGACTCTGACAGCACTGCTGGACACAGATGCCAAGTTAACGACAGCACCTTGTGTAAATTTGACATCCTTCATGCAACCACCGAAACCTAGCAAACAGTAAGGGATTATTATCACACAAAGAGCTTCAGTCATTAATTAAGAATCACTTTTGTTCCTTCCAATTCTGTATTTTCAGCATTAAAGACTGTAATGTGAATATGTTGACTTCCAACATGACATTCTGTTCCCCCTTTCAAGATACTAACCTGGTAAAAATTCCTGATATTCTAGTGTTGAATTCCTGCTTTACTGAACTAGACTTTCATTGTTATCAATTCCATCCCATGAGGAAATAGGTTACTGTTTGCTTTTCTGACACTTCTCTAAAATTATTACTGTAAAAGTGACTCTGAATTTGAAAATCAGCTTTCTGCTGCTTGCTAATATTTTGTTAATATACACTCTTCCTCTAACTGAGAAGAATAGATAGATTAAAAATATAATTAACTTCAGGAGATCATAGAGGTATATCAGTTTATCCTAATGGGAATATAGCTGGTATGCTGTTTACAAAAATACTCTAGAAATGTAACTCCAAACTACTAATTTATGAGAAAAAAAAATAAGTAACCTCATTATGTATTTATTTATATATGTACATATATGTATTTCAGTGAGTGTGTATAACATTTCTATCAACACTACAAGTATGATAAATTAGTTACTTGCAGTAAAACACCACTACAAAATTTCAGGATGCAGTTGTTCAAATTTCTGTATATTTCTGTGACTTAATGTACAACAAAACCAATAAACTGATAAAAAATATTCTCAGATCTAAGTAAAGTACAGCAGCTGCTCTTTAATGTAAACCCAAAATAAACAGTAACCACACTGAAGACTCCAATCCATTGACGAATTAAATTTGCAAATTAAAAATTAGCCTCTCAAAGATCAGTGCTCTTTTTTAGCTTTGTGAAAGCATCACATTTATATCCTATGTACTTTCATTGCCTTTTATTGCAAGATGGCAGATCAGAGTAGTGTTTGCACCCACTTTGAGAATCTAACATCCATAGATAGTCCATGCAAAAAGTAAGCGGCACTAAAGGTAAGTACCCGTTTTGAATCATCCTCTAAAACACCTTCCCTCTCCACAATGCTAGGAAATTAGCCAAACTACTCCTTAAAATGAATACATCCTCATCAAAGCTCAACTTGTACTCCACAGTAATCTGCTCAGTTTCTCAGGCAGCCTGTGACAGAGGAAAGAGTAGCCCCAGTCTGCATGAGCATCTTAATCATTAGACAAAATGATGTTGTCTAACTTGCAATGAGATGCACACTGTACAATCTATTTCAATACATTATTTTTAGTGTCTTTTTAGCTGCATTTCTCAACATTTGAAGATTTCTGACTGACGTCAGTCAAATAATCTTGTTGCTCTCAGGTAGCTGCAGAATAAGTAATGACAGTAAAAATTCTCACAAACAGTCCTGCCAGCTCCTCTCTATCTTGGCCTCTCAGGAAAGCATGTGATGGGTCATGCAAAGGCCCACAGACCCTAGCTGTAAGTTCTTAAAATAAAGTTGGAACCAACATGGAGGTGGAGTGGGAGAAGGATATTTTTCCCTTATTTGCTGTGATTAAAACCATATTCCTTTATTCAAAACTAATTACTAAGCAGCCATTAATGGAGAAAACCTTTTGTAAACAATTAATACACTGAGAAGTTCTCCATATTGTATTATCATACCATTACATCATTACAGCCCTAAATAAAAATAAGTTTACAAGCTGTAATGCCTAATCTTCCTCATCTAAATCTACATTTAGGAACACACAAGCGCGTTTTTATCTTCAGACGCTCAGAATATAAATTCACAGCCATCATCTTATTTTGTTGCATGCTGAAGAGGCCTGGTGAAAAAAGTAATGTTTATTGATGTGCCTCAATATGCCCTCGATTCTTTGTTCACAGATCTCTTTGCTGCAGGAGTTGTGAATGCATCCACTCACGAGGGTATACCATCTGCTACGAGGCAACACTGACAGGGTACCACTGACCAGCTCTTTTGGGCCATAAGTATTATGCACACAGAACCTGGAGGACGAGCATAATATATGTGATGCCTACAGCTGGGAGAATACTTAAAACAATATTTTTGAGCTAGCTGTCAATGCTAGTGCATGGATTTGATTCAAACTATTTTATAGCTTTGAAATCATGAGGCTTCAATGCAGCTCTGCAGAGCTTACTTGAATGCACACATACAATGTCAGCTCATACATTCAAAGCCACTTATTAGATTTCCTACTAATCACTTACTAACTGACTGCTACTTATTTGCCCACAAGATCTGAAAAATACACCATGACTGATGAATACCTTCATAAGTAATGAAAAAACCCACTCAAACCATAATGAGAGTTAGTTTAACAGACACTTTTTGACTACATTTCATACAGTAGATCCTTTTTTGGAGGCCATAGGCATCAGGGTGTAATTGATGCTTCTCTTTTTTCCTTAGAAATTTGATCTGTTCCAGAACTGAAGGGTCACAGTGATGGCTAAAAGCATGACCATCTCCCCTCTTCCTGAAAACATGGAAAACATCACGGTAACATAGCCAAAATCCAAATTCAGGGTTTTATACTCCCTTAATTTTCTAGACCAGAATCAATATCACCTAAACAAGGACTCAAACTCTCAACAATTCTTCCCTGTGGCAGCTTTCAGTCTCATAACATTGATTTAAGCTATGTTTACTGTCTTCCACTGTTTCTGCACTCCAGATCTGTGAGCGACACAAGTTGACCAAGTGAGAGAAGTGTATCTGAACTGGCATTCTCTGATGAAGATTTGAGGTCTCCTGGGTGGGCATCTCAGATTACCATTTGATGTTCTCCAGTTCCTCTCCTATGAGTTAGATTACTTCAGATATCACTGGGTTGGAAGAATTTTTAAAGCATTACAAAAGGATCAGAATTAAGTAAAGCTGGATGGGTAAGGATAACTGGTGGTTAAAGCAATAATGGGTGGGAGGAAAAATTCATGTTACATATTCATGTATTTACACTACCAGCAGCAGAATGTCCACCTTGTGCATGACACCAGTTTTTGAATAACCTACATTCTCCTTGGTGTCACCTTACCTTGTTCTAACCCCAGTTCTTTATAAAAATTCTGAATCTCAGGTGGGATTCCTCCTATATAGATGGGTGAGTTTACTTTCAGCTGCTGAACATGGGGTTCAAGCGTCTGTTCTCGCAGTTCATTCATACTTGCTGAAACTATGGAGCCCTCCTTGTTCACGGTGACTTTGTTCCAACTTCCATCACAGTAAGACAGTCCTAACCAGAGATCCACTTGTGTAAAGATAATGCCAGTTTTTAAAAAGATGTTTAATATTCCACTTTTCAGTTCAATCTATATATTTTAAAACAGAGAAAAGATTTTGAAAGATACATCACATACAAAGCAACAACACAGTTATTTTAAAAAGTATTCAAGGGAGTCAATGAACAAGATCAATGAAGAAGAAATTTTTATCTTCAGGGTAGTAGAAATTACAATAAAACTGTTGACACAAAACATGCTAAATACAGCATATCAGTTAATTCAGACTGTAGGAAAATATATTCTGATTTTTTGACAACTGACTTTGGCAGTAATGTAACTAAGTAAAAAGAAAAGACAATGAACCAGGGCTGTTTTGCTTTTTTTGAAAGTGAGAAAACAGTATTTTATCTATCAATTCATTTTTCAGAAGAATGTAACAAGATAATAAGGAAATGAAATGTCACACCTGATTAAGGTCTTTTTAATTGGCTGGTGAACTTAATTTCAAATTTTTCTGGCATACATTGATTCTGTATTTCATCCTTATTCTTCTAAATCTTGTAAGAAAATAATTGTTTTTGTATGTGCTTTTAGAGATTAATGTGTCAGTTCTTTAATAGAAATATATGTTACCTAAACTTGCACTGCAAAAGTCTCCAAATACTTTATTGCAGAACTATTTATCCTAACTAAATGGAACACAACTGGGCTGAGACTATAAATTGGCAGGTATAGAGCACTAAACACGTAGATTATGAGCTTGCGACTGAAAAATATGGATACATTCACAAAAAGGCATTTCTCTTTCCATGCCAAAATCTTATTAAGTGAAACAACAACTATGGATTTAATATAAATGCTTATTACCAGTATCAGCAAGATGACATGTTTACTGATGTCTGTAATGTACTGATAACATTAATATTTCAGTATTTGTAATTGGATTGTATTTTCCTCATGGAGACCCCAGCTGAAGGATGGACCCAGTACCTGAGATGTCACGGGCAATACAAGTCCTGTTCCAAAGTGCCCACTGACTGCTTGCTCATGAGACAAAGGGATTGCATTTATTTGTTTCTTTGGGACCACAACTTTTCATATTTCCATGAGTTCATAGCCTTTTGTAGCTAAGGACTCTAAAACACAAGTAAAGGATGGATCATGGTATCAATGCTGATGAGCATAGCTTGAATGAACAGTCTACTGGACAAGTCACCATTTTTCTTCACTCATGAGAATTAATATGGAGCACACTGTGCTGGTGTGAAGTGTTCCAGCTGCATGACTACAGCAGCAGGGCAGCAAGTCCGCCTGAGCTGGAACCTGGAGGACATGGTGTTTGACACAGGGTCACTACGCAGCACATCCCTCTTCCAATTTACTCATCTTTGTATAGTCTTAAAGCAGAAAGAGCGTGATGCTTGTGCTTCTTGTGATGACCTGGACTGACATTTAGAATGCCCAAGTGCAGCTAGAGATAGGGAACCACTGTTCACTTTGAAATGTTCTGCATCATGATGATAAAAGAGTCAAGTCCTGCATAGATCTGGCATTCTCTCTGGTACAAAGCATAGATTCATGAAATCAAGAGATAAATTGTTTGCTTTCAATAAAATTCTGGGACCACTTTAAAAAATTCTTGATTGTCAATCTGTCCTTGGAAAATACATTATGATATTAAGCCAAAAATGCATGAATGTAGTCTTATTCTTCTGCCAGATGTGTCAGTTACCATCTCTCAACAGACCGAGACAATTTATCATTATTATAAGAGCATTATGTCATAGCTCTAAACTTGAGCAGTTTCTCTTGTTTGATAGTTAAAAGTATACTTCCTTTTTAGTATTTGAGGTACAAAGATTAAGCATCACTGCAAAATTTTATTAATACTGTTGTCTATGCACACAATTCTTATTTTGATATACCTGAGCATGCAATGTTGGAATTAGGAAAGCCAAAACTTAGCTTGAATATGGGAGACAACATGAGGGGCAAGAAGAGCTTCTATAGACACATGGGCGAGTTCAACGTGCTGCTGGTTACTAGTGGCATTGCTCAGAGACTGACACATGGACTGATTCTAATAAAAATTTTATTTATGATCTGAGCAATAGGATGGAGTGGACTCTCAGCAAGTTTGTCATTGTTAGCAAAGGGGCTGCCACTGTTTGTGTAGACATAGAAAGCAGCTTTGAAGAAAAGGACTGAGCGTCAAGATGGATTACAAATTGAACACAGGTCAGCAACATACCCTTGAAATTATGAAGGTCAGCCATGCACTGGCTGTATTAGAAATAAGGTAGACAGTGGGTCCAGGGAGATTATTCTTCCCCTCTATTCATCACATGTAAGACCACATCCAGACTACTGTATGCAGTTGTGGACATTCTAGTATAAGAAAGATATTGGCACACTGGAGTGAATTCAGTGGAGGGGCACCAAGTCAGTCAGAGGTTGGAGTACCTGATACATGAATTGAGGCTGAGAAAACAGGGTTTGTTCAGGAAAAGAACTTAACTGTTCAACTACCTTATGGGAGGATATACAGAAGACAAACCCAAACTCTTCTCAGAGGTGCATACTGAAAGGATGAGAGGCAAAAGATAAATTGTAACAAAAGGAATCACAATTAGATATCAGAATTTAATTTTTTTTTTCTGTAATGAGGATGGTCAAAGATTGGAACAGGCTGTAGAATTCAAGAAGCGGTGGACTGTTCATTCATAGAGAGACACAGAATACTGAAACACAAAATGCCTCGAGAAACCTTATCAAACTTAAGTTCGTCCTGCTTTTAGCAGAGATTTGGAATAAATTAGTCCAAAAGATCCCTTCAACCTAAACTATTTTGTACTTCTGTATTTTCCTTCTCTTCAGGGACTAGTCCCTACCTCACTCAATCTTCTTATAAACATATGATGTTGAAGATGAAACTAATATCCAGCCATAGTTCCAAGAAAAAACACTCAGATAGGAGTTCAGCTCAGATAGGAGTCAATTGTTGAACTTTCCATCCAAAAGTCTCAATGAATGTTGAGCTATAAGATTGATTATGACTTCAGCTACTTTGAACTGGGAAGTCATCCTGAGATTCAGGGTTATCAGCAGAGACAAGCAAGAGACTTCAAAGAACTTGGCAATGACAGTCAGTTTGTGAGACCTTTGAAAGAAACAGTACATGGTACCAATGTTGATCTGGTGTTTCCAGTTCAAAATCAGTAAGTTTAAAAAGATTTTCTGTACTGGTACCAGCCAACGGCAGATGCCCAAACACAGACAGCTCAATAGCCTCCTCAGAATCAGTCAGTTTTTAATGGAAAGGGAAAAGGAACCTATTCCGCACCCCAGATGCATAAATCGCTGATGAGTAATAGGAATATCACCTTCATAAGTTCCATATGAGTACCAGTCACTTCTTTGCTACATAGAAGATTTTGAGTCCCCAAAACATTTATTTTACACCCCTCCTTAGCTCCATCATAGATAACATTTTCATCTTGGGCACTGGTTATTTATCTTCATGTAGCTACCTAAGTGCAAAAATTTTGAAAAAGTTCCTACAGGACTTCTTTCTTACTTTGATCCTTTGCAGAAGAAAATCACAACATCCTTATAGGTAAGCTCATGAAGTGGAGTACTGTGTCCAGTTCTGGGCTCCCCAGTTTAAGAAGAATAGGAATTACTGAAGGAACTCCAGCAGCGGGCTGGAAGATGGTGAGGGGCATAGAGCACCTTTCTTATGAAGAGAGACTGAGAGAGCCGGGTCTGTTCAGCCTGGAGAAGAGAAGGCTGAGAGGGGATCTCATCAATGCTTATAAATATCTCAAGAGTGGATGTCAAGAGGATGGGACCAGACTCCTTTCAGTGGTGCCCAACAATGGCAACAAACACAGACTGAGCACGGGAGGTTCCACCCGAATGAGAGGAGAAACTTCTTTACTTTGAGGGTGCCTGAGCTGTGGAACAGGCTGCCCAGAGAGGCTGTGGCATCTCCTTCTCTGAAGGCATTCAAGACCCACCTGGTCACGTTTCTGTGCAATCTGCTCTGGGTGAACCTGCTTTAGCAGGTGGGTTGACTAGATGATTTCCAGAGGTCCCTCCCAGCCCCAACCATTCTGTGATTCTGTGATCTCTTGAATTTGACATCAGGTTCACCAGTTACAATGTCTTGGGAGCTGATGCCACTATCACACATAAAATTGGCAGTGTTTAGCCTTTCACTGCTGTTGAAGTGGTCAGCATCAAGATCAGTAATGCAATCTCTACCACCAACCACAGATATGTTCTTTAAATCACAACCTCATGAGGAAACACATGACAGAGTGAGAGCCAGTGATCTGTACTCATTTTTCTGGTCACCGTTTGCTCATAATTATTGTGCCTGGATTAAAAAAGAATCAGACTGACCCCTCTAGCTTGAGTTAATTTTCAGAGCGTGGAAGTCATAGAAGAAGTGACCTTTACACAGAGCACCTTCCTAGCACATAATTTTGTCTTGGGTGGAAGACAAGTCAGAGTCTTTGGCCATTTGATAGCAGTCTGGCCATGTGTCTGGTTTAGTTATTCCAAAACCATAAAGCTAATAAGAGAGCTGTGACCTATGCAAAGGGGAGGGTCAGGGAATACCATCTTACACTGGCACTCAGGATAAGTGGTACAGCTTCTAATCTGTTTTGCAATGCAAGTGTCTGCTGACCAAAGCTCCTAACAAAGACATCGCAGCTCATGCGCAACATGCTACACACCTCATTTTCACTTTCTATTAACCTTTTTTTGTGAGCTCAAGTGTATGGAAAAACCTTCTGTCATGATTATGTATGTGCAGAACACATGCTGCAAAGGTTGGAAAAGCATGTGTATACTCATCCTCTCTAAAATTCCTCACCTAAAGGCTAAGGAGATGTTGAGGTCAGGAGAAAAGTAAGATTAAAAAAATAATACTCTACTTGGGTTAGGATAAATGCTAAGAAAATTATTTAAACACAGTTTTCAGTGCTAAAAAAATTAATAATAATAATAATTAAAAAAAAAAAACCTGCCAAAAATCTGGAAGTATGAGTAGAGATAGAAAGTATTGTGTGTATCTACTTCGTGCTTTTGACTGTACTTTCAATCTATTAAGTCCCCTTTTTCCTTTACAGTCAGAAACTGTTTTCTCATATTTCTGTTAGTCTTTCACAAAGCAATAGAAATGAAATAAAAGGATCCCATACCACAAGAATCTCCAGAAATAAACAAACCCCATGTTTTACCCCGTGAATACTGTTCATGTAAATAGTGTCCCTGTACTGTGAATTACAGAGATATAAGTCTTTTCAGCGTCTTTTCAATGTATAGGATCTTATGCTATTAGCTCATGATCTTGGTCACTACTTGATGGCAAAACTATAGTAATAACACAATTATCAAGACTTGTTATTGCAATTCATTATAATTTTTAATGAAAGCTGCTTGAAAAGATGAAGCAATCAGGTCTAGCAGAATTAAAAATCCAGGAAAAAAATGATCTTCTGGAAAAGTCAGTAATATAAAAAGTAAATACAGAGTAAGTTATAGTTGACCTGAGAAATAGAAAAAATATACTTATATGTTTTAGGTCAGAAGTCTAAAAGAAAAGGCACATTAGCTATAATGTCATGAAATAAAACAGGCTGTGACATGACAGACATTAGCAAAACAGCTACCTAATAATAAATAAATATATGAAATTCAATAAAAAAGAAGAAAGGGCAGATTAGGTCATAAAAAGTAACAATACCCTCAAAAAAGTCTGAATGTCAATAATTGCTTCTTGGAACAACTAAAAAGAGATATTACTTTCAATCTAATATCTACTAGTTGGTGTAAGTAGTAACTATAGTTGACCCATTAAGTAGTGGTAAACACCGTCTAATTATGTTCAAAACCCTTGGGGGAAGAAAAATACGAAAATCCAGAGCCATGTAACTAAATAAATTTGAAAAGCTGCAACAAACACATTCAACCTAAAATAAAATACTGGAAAAGATTGAAGCATGAATACTCCTGAGCTTTACGAGTCTTATTTCAGAGACACAAACAAGGAAGTTTATATGCCTGTTTCGCAAGTGTGCTTAATACAGGATTTGTGTAGCTTCCTCTACAGCGTTGGGAAAACAGTGATAGAGATGAGATTGGATTAAGCTGGACCACTAATTTCTGTGTATATGACAATCATTGTTTCAAATCAAAATGAAGAAATCCTATTGATTATTGAAAAACTATATATACCTTAAAGAGAAAGCTTTATTAGGAAACCAAACAATTTCTATCATTGACTTCTTGATTTACAATTGATTTGATTTTGTTCTAATATGAGAATTGGGAAATGGGGTAACTTCATACTTTCCCAGGAATTAACCAAAAGCTTTTAATACATGTCTTCTTATTTTTTCTAATCACTTTTAATTCAGTAAAGAGAATAATTTTTCTTTTCTGATATTGATATCTTTTTATTTATTATAAAAATTACACAGGTAACTTATTCTGCACATTTGTTGAAGTCTTTTTGCTCCCCTTACACTTTGCTGTGCACAGCATTTTAAAAAAGTAAATCACTAAATTAAGTATTTTTTGAAATTTCTTTAAATATTTGACACATCACAGAAGACAAAAATCACATGTCATATCTGAATATAGTTATTTGTATTTCTGAACTTACTGCAAGATAATCTGGGCCATCTTCATTGTAAACAAACAAAAGCAATCCATTCAGTTGATCTGTTCTAAATTTGAATGAGATCTCAAATTCCAGGCCACCACTGAAAACACCCGAGTGTAGCTCCAGGAATCCTTGAAAGAATGTAAATACGTTAATCAAACACATAAATAAAGAGGTTCAAGAAACCAAAGCAAAAGTCTAAGCACTACTTTTTACTTTGACTTGAAGAACTCAAAGGTTTCAAAATCAAAGGTTACAATTTTATCACTGGGCTTTGTAAAGAACAGTTATCCATAATGTACTGCAACAAACCAAAATGGTGCAATGTCCTAAATTTTGCTTCCTGGCATCTTCTGATACATGACAGGCATCTGTGTCTCTTCAAATGTGCAACTTCACCTTTTACATGCATATCAAATCTGCATGCAGCTACAGCAGCACTACCCGTCTGCAAGTGTAATTCTTATTCTGTATGGCAGTCTCCCATAAACCCAGAAACCAAATTTTAAACCATTAAAAAATAATCCTAGATAACTAAAACTAATCTGAAAAGCAGAATATTGCAGTACTTTTGATATTATCACTTTTTGTATCTCAACATCATACTGGGTTAGTGCAAATTTTACAGTAAATTACCTTTGCCAAGAAAATGTGCACCTTCAGAGAGGACAACTGGGCATCCTTCCCAAATATGATAGACGTTGTTGTGCTCTTCAGCATCCTTCCAGTTCAAAGATTCCCAGTTCTCATAGGGAGTATGCACTTTTTTCAAAAATATGTCACTGAGACACCCCACAAATCCTTTCTGGACTATCATCTTCATCCCTGTAAAAAGAAAATTGATTTTTTTAAGCCATCCACCTGCAACTAAACACTGGGATTAATTTCTGTGTTTTTTACGTGCTCATTATATCTTTTACGTCCATGTGTGCACTGATAATCAGCCAATAACCAACTTCATAAAGCTGATCTCCAAGCTAAATCCAGATTTCTGAATGGGTATAGTCACTAAAGACAGCAGCTACTGCTATGTAGCTGGAAAATATTAAACGTTTTGAGATTTTGCATACAAGTATTTTCAAATCAACAGCACAAATCTAGTCCATGAAGATTCCAAGGGAAGTTTTTGGATTTACCCTCTTTAAACCAAACAATGATTATGAAGAAACGTATGAAAACTGCTGAATAGAAACAGACAACACTGCAAGAGCTAAGTCATATGAATACATGTTTAGAAGCTTCATCAGGACGTTTTTCTTTCCTTCTTTGAATAAAAAATAGCTGTTCATGGCTGTTAACTCCTTCCGTGCTGTGGCAAAAATATAAAGTAAGTTTTAGAGATGACCTTCTCTTGAATGGTATTTATAGTCAATCTCATTTTGATTATTTAGCTAAGGTTTCAGAAGCAGGCATCCTGGATTACTTTATAAACCACAGTTTTAGAAGAACACATGAATGTATTTCTGGTTTTAGTAAAGTGACATAAGGAAGGAAAAGAGGGAGTTGTGCTCCAGTGTACCTCACATCAAGCCATCAACTAAATTTCAGATCTTTAGCAGTGGTGGGAATACAAACTGAATAAAACAGTTTGGCTTTCAGGTTAATATGAAAAAAAAAAAAAAAACAACAAATAAACAAACAAAACAACAACAACAACAAACACAAAAGCCTGGATACAAATCCACAGAGAACAGATGATTGTATTCTGGTTTTGTATGCAGTCACCTCTCTGTTATCTGCTGGTAGAATACACACTTGGCATATATACTAAGTTTATACATGAAAACATATGTTTATTGATTCTTCTGGAAGTCAGCTACAATCCAGCTCCGCATAAATACAGCTGTAGAATACAGATATATTCATATATCACTGAGTTCAATGCAACAACCCCTGCAGGATCCAAACTCACACCAAAACAGGCCAGCATGTTGCATCCCTGAATCCAGGTGGAATGTATTACCCTGTGCTTAAGTTAGTAATACTAATATCTATATGTATTTTGGAACAGAATTTTGGAATCTAGAATGTAAAACAGACCCATAATTTTCACATGCATATCAGTTCTGTCTATAAAATTCATTAAAATATACACAGACCTCATACACGGCTCTACTGCTGATGAAATCAGCTATATAGATATTTTAGTCTATCCCAAAATATAAACTTCAAGAAACTGTCCAGACGTACTTTTTTAGTAAAACAATTGTGTAAATATGCAAATTAACTACTGTCCTCATGTTTCTCACACAATGTCAATACTCCCTACAGTACTGCAAAGGCTTTTAACTCAGTGGCACTGCATTGGATTTGTCATATTACACAGACCACAGTCATACTCACCTACATCCTTTCTCACAATAGTATAACCCTGTGGAAGGCCTCCAACAAAAACTCCAGTGTTCTCTCCAATAATGGTACTGCCACTAGTTGCTAAGGAAGAACCTGAACAAAATCGGTCATTATTCTTGTGTTTAATGCTTTCAACAGATTTTCAACTCAATAACAGAATATCTACATTTACATCCTACCACTTGCCCATACATATCCCGGAAATATTTACAACTCCATTTTACAAAAGAATATTAACATAATCAGAGTCAAAAGCACAAAAATATAAACTCCTCATACATAGTATTAAACTACCAAAGATTCACAGTGGACAGACACGTCAGATGCACAGACAAAACACTAGTGATTTTGTCAGAAAATTGAGTGAACTATTTGCTGTATGGATGAAGACAAGCAGTGGAAAAATATGCAAGTGAACAACACCCTGAGAAATACTAAAATAATAAAGCAAAATGGAACTGGATGATTACCTGTGTACTGTCCATCCACTGTGATATTTCCCAGTGCTTGAATTCTTGTAGCAATTATTTGGTGCCAAGTGTTATCATTGTACTCTTTTCCACCATCATTAGTTGGAGTGACTGCTACTGCAGATCCCTTTTTATTAACAGAAGAATCTGATTTAGAAAATTTTCAAAGCAAGATATAAACTTATACCTTACTCTCTATACCACTCTGCAGTATCTAACATCTAAAAATAAAGACAGAAGTCCTCTACTTCTTTTGGAATACTGAATTACGTTTAGGACTGGTTCCCCCACTAAATTAACCTTCTCAAATAATAAATGAGGGACCAAGAAACTAGTTCAGTTTCTATTAAAAATAGAAAACCCTGTGTCATTCCCCTGATAAAGACAAGGATGAGACACAAATTACTGAGGGTAGTATAGCTCAGATTTCTTATTTTTTATTTATTTTTTTAGTGAAGTCTCTATTTAACTAGTTAATGAATTGCTGTGATTGTGAAGTTTGATGGCCATGACTCAACATGTCATCTACAGAAAGCAACTGCTTACCAGGATTATTGACTGCAGTGCTTGTGTACAAGAAGGGACCCAAAAAAGAGATGTACTTGCAGGACAGTATGAAGGCACGTGTTTTGTCTCTGCTAACTGGGTATCAAAAGGACTTGAATTTTTAGGTGAAAGACTATAATACATTTATGAAGGAAAAGGTCATGTCAAGAGATTCAGGGGTAAAAAAAAAAATAGGAGGTAGTTATTAAGTATTTTTTTACTTGTACAAGGAATGCTTGTAAAGATGTTTTTCATTTTAACTAGAATTTTTACCTGGTTTTATTAAAACAAAGAAATATAATTATGAGTGGGTGAATTAAGAGACATTCATGGCAAAATGCAGAGAAATCTTTGCTGACTTGCTGAGTAAGAGGGATATGACAAATGCTGTTGCCAAAACAAAGATTAAGACTATAAACATCCAAACAAAATACCCCATAAATTTATGTAATGATGTAATAAAAATAAAATTAATGTATTTCAAGAATTTTCCTGAGATTTATATTCAAATAGTCTTCCCGATGATTCCTGTAATATGGACTCAGGATCTTCTACTGTACTTGAACAATGTGGGAAAGCAAAGTTACTCTGTTGAATTCACAAAACAGAATTGTCCCATGTAGCATGCAACTACTGAACAGTAAGACCATTTTTTGCATAGAGACTACATAATATTAAAGAATCATGACCTCTGCAGTTACTTTATGGCTTCAAAAAAATCAATTTCCAGAAAATATATAAAAGAAAAATTAAAAAATCCTTATAATTTGGTGAACTAGCTTGTTACTTTGCAGCTGCAAACAAGACAGTTCTGAATTTTCTTTTTCCAGATCTTCTAGTACTCTTTCTGGCTCAAGGACTTTAGGCTTATGCATATGAAGAAAACCTGTTGATAAAAACAACCACCTATTGTGATTAATACTAAAACAGTCTTGTTAAAAACTTGTATTCTACCTTTAGAGATGTGCATCTATTAGAAATTGCCTGTCAGTAAATAGATGTAAAATACAGTCTACATTTTGAGTTGGGGACTGTCACTGGGTATCCTATGCATGAAATATATAGGATGTGTACATATGTACATGACAACAGAAAAAATATGTGCCCATTAATATTTACGGCATGTTTCCTACTCCATTCAGCCAGCATCTTGGTACTGAGGCTGTTTGTACAGCAGTACTCTGTCCCATGGTGACAATACAAAGCTATATATCCTTACATACTAATGTGCACTTTTTCATATACTATTTTTTATTGTCTTCCCTCCTATTTCAACATTTTAATATTTTACAAACACACATTTCATTATCGTAGTTTAATAATTAAAACCAGAACTGGTGTCATGCCCAATTAATGTGCCCTGGTAGCATGCCCATTAGTTTTTCCATTAGTGAATTCAACAATACTAATGGGATTACTAGCATGGGATGCTAATTGGGCGTGACATAAGAAACTGGCTTACTTCTTAGCATACCCTTGCTAATGATGAAATTAATGAGCATTTTATTAAATGCTGTCTCATCAAAGTGTACTTAGTTAGCGTTAAAATTGTTACAAACGATGCTGCATTCTAAAGATCAGGTGCCTGAATAAGTGGTTCTTCAAATTATGTTTGGCAACAGTCTAGTGCATTAACAGTTTTATACACCAGAAACCACATTTATTTGTAACCAATTCAATCTGGGACCACACAACCATATGTGCTAACCTGTGCTTAATTTCAATGGGAAAATAAAAATTAAAAAAAAAAAAATAAAAAAAAGGTAGTGTTCAGGGTTCAGCACACACTGCCTTGGAGGCCTCTGTGTGAAACTTTATCCAGAGCAACTCTGTGATCACATACAAATATCCTGTTGTGAAAAGGCTTGTTATGCATTTTGGAAATCACACACAGGGAACCCAATATGGATTAGTTTGCTGAGCCATACAATAAATCTTAATTTGTAGTAGCTCTTGGTAATAAATAAGTAAATATGAATCTCTGCGGTTCCTCATGCTGATGATTACACTCATTAAAATATGTAGAAGCATCATGAATATGGGTCCTCAAAGATACTGTTTAGGTACCAAAGTCTGATTGTAACTACAGTCAAGTTTTTTCAATGCCCAAACTCCTACAACTGAGAAGGTGAACAAGTACTGAAGTTTTGCCAGTGCCAAGCAGCAAGGCGTAGTCAGGATTCATAGCTAGGTATTCCCCATCTTCCTCTTTTGGGACCTACAGCTCACCCTCAGACTGTGCCTCCTTCTTCAGCCTCTCCACAAAACCAAGGCAATAAGTGTTGCTCCTTTTTTCTGTAAAGCTTAATAAATGGATCATTTTATAAAGTGGAAGAGCTGGATTCAACTCCCTCCATATTGTGAGAAGAATCCCAATACTTTGTCCTCAGAAGACTGTCCTAATCACTAAGGAAAATGGTGCTCCAGATTGACCTTAAATTTCCGCTCTTAGTGATTTCACTTTGTATAAAATATTCAGTGCCTTTCTGGGAAAAAGATAGAATGAATGACTTGTAGCTGCTGAAAGATAACTACAAATTTAGCTAGAGTTGATTGTGTAGTTCAGGAGTGGATTTAAAGGCATTATGATGAGAAAAAACTCCACGGACACCTGAAGTTTTGCAGACACACTGTGTTTGAAGGAAGGTCTATGGAGCAATTTGATTATGCAGACAGGACTGAGGCAGACATCTGTTAGTAAAAAACCTCATGTCTCCTTTCATGAGTAGAAACCTGCAAAGAATGACAGTAAAATAAGAAAGAAAATAGAGCAGCTGGACAACACAAAAGGGAGACAAATGAGATGGTCAGACAACAGTCAGATGAATGGTATTGTACATAAAGTTGAGGAGTATAAACGAACAGGAAGAAAAGGATTTGAAATTGGAACTTAGAGAATGAAGAATTCAAGCTGCAGAAGAATCCCCACTTAAGAAGACTTGGCGGGACTATCCCCAGGGCAGACACAATGAGAAAACATGCTGCTGCTGATGAGTAAAGATACATACCAGAATCCTGAAAGGAACTAAGAGTAAAAATCATTAACCTGTGACAGGACACAGCTGGAAGGGTGCATAGAATATCATACCATGCTGCTCTAAAAAGCAGCAGAGACACAATTGTCATCAAAATGAGGTTTTTCAGTTTTTAAGAAAAGAGCACAGAGGCAGGGCCATAAATTCTTATCATATAAGCCATGATCATCATTAGAGAAAACGATGCATATAACCTGGGTACGAAACCATCTATTGTCAATAAGATGTAATTAAAACCTTTGCATACTAATGCAAACTGTGATGCACAAAGGAAGGATTAAGAATTTTTGCTAAAGAACTTGATACCTGACGTTAAAAAGAATAGCAAATAATGACAAAAAGAAAAAAGAAACAAGCTATGTAGAAAATGCAGAAACAAAGCTAAAGATAGTAAGGTAGCACAGCATATTAAAGATACAGAAGACTGAAAAAAGTTTATATCTAAAAGAATTATATTGATGTAGGCCACAGTACCATACTTCTGAATCTGAAAAAGCACAGCAATCTCTTCCATAATATTAATGAGAAAATAGAAAAAATTAGCTTTCACGAAATATCTATAGTAAATCAAATGTTAAGACCTACAACTATTCCTGAACACTTTGAATGAAAGTTTTATTTTTTTTTCCTACAAGCAGTCACTGAACCAGAAATATAGACTATTTTAGACTTTGTAAGGGTAGGGAACAGTATGGAAGTGATGGTGATAAAAATCAGCATGGGACAGAATTGTCCCAAGTTGGTTCAAATGAAACACAAATGAAGATACATTAATAAAAAACTAATTTGTTAAAACCCAAGACACTAACTATTGAAAATATTGTTGAACTGAGAAGCTCTAGGGACTGGATATGGACAAGACCTGCATTTTTTAAGGTTAAAAGATAGTGATAAAAAGGATTAAAAGAAGAAAAAGAGAAAAAAAAGCCTCAAACCAGTCACTCTTCCACTTGCCCCTCCCTTCTTCCCTGTCCCCCAAACACCATGAATCCAAACAAACATAACATCTTCTTGGGAATGAGTCCAACCTAGCTGACAAAGTACTTCAGAGGGTGCAATTCTGCAGGGAAAGCTAGGAATAGTATTTGAAGCAGTAAAATACTAGTTGAAAGATATCCTCTCCCATTAAACCAAACAATGACAAAAAAAAAAAAAAGAAACTATTACACCTAGAAAGCTCTTGCCAAGGAAATAAAAATTCCTTTTCAGTTAAGTGAAGGTAGAAGTGTAAAAGAGATAAAACAGAACTAGTACCTACTGACATATGGATAAGGGCAACATTAACAACAACATTAAGCATGGTCCCAAAAATTGAAGAAGTACACGCTGATTCACTTTGCAGCAAGGAAAAGCCTGTGTGTAAATCCAGTGAAAATAATAGAAATTTATATGCTGGGGACAGAAACAGATTTAGTGGTTTCTAGCATGGGGATCACACACACACTACCCTCTGTGTAGCACCATGCCTCCTCTACCGATCCTTCAGAGCTGATGAGGAGTTTCCCCTGCTGCACAACACCTCTGTATCTTCATGGAGCATGGTCTTTGGACCACGGCAGAGCTCAGGAAACAAAGGTTAGCAGAGCATCATCAAATCGCTAAATCTCCACCACTTCATACCATTAAGCATTTCTGCACAACCCCCTGGAGCAGTAGACATAAGGCCAATCACATAACGAGACAGAGGTGTGGTGGAAGATCAGGCTGATATAGCGACCAGGCCTTCCAGCAAACCGGAGGCAGTGATAAACTTCTGAAAAGGATGCACAATACATCATTCTGCCAATATAATTAGAAAATCCAATAATTAATTACAGTATCTTGTATAGTTATGAGATATAAGTGAGTCTGTAACGCTTTTTTATTCCATGAGAAGATCCAATTTTGGGATGCAGTGAAAACAGAAAATATCCAAACTGAAATGCAAGGCATGTAGCCTCATTTTTAACTTGGTGATTTTTTTAATAATATTTCCCTCATTATTACTAGAAGTCAGAGACAACTTTCCTCACATTAATGGCAACACACTGATTTCAGTAGGAAAAGATGAAGTCTCAAGATGAGAGGCTTAAAACTAATTGACTGAAAATATATAACCTTTATTTGGTAATTCAAAAATGATTTCTGTTCACCTTTGAAATCCTGGTACTTTAAGCTGTAGTACTGTTTGGTGGTACCAACAAAAAATCCAAACCCATAAAAATGCAAAAAACAAATTGTGAATTGCGGCAAACATAACAAAAAATGAGCAAAGTTTAGTGTTTCAGTGTTTGTCTAGCCAAAATGCCCAGTTATTTGATGATTCTGAAGAGCTAGTTAACTTGTGTCAATTAAATCAGAAATAAGTTTTTAAAAGGATAAGTATGTAAAGAAGCACTGAAAGGAATAATATAAGCCATTTTTATAGGATCCTGTCTATTGTTGTACCTGTGGATCAAAAAGAAAGTAAGGACGTCCATTCCTCAGCTGAAGTGCAATATATTCTTCTTGATTCCCAGGTGATGCAGAGAAAAAGATCAAACCATCAGGTTCCTGTGTTCTAAATTTCACTTTAATACCTGGTTAGAAGAAGCAAGCAGATGGTTAATGCCAGAAATGGTTCATATGCATTTTGACAGTGTAATTACAAACAAAAAGTTGTTTAAAAACAGCAGTAAAATGGCAAACCAAAATCATGGAAGTTTTGCTCACCTAAAACCCTGCCAGTCATTGCAGGAGAAATTTTACTAATGTAGACTGAAACAGCCCTTGAAAGAAATTGTTGTAATTTCAGAGACTTACTCATCTTTAAAAAAACATATGTAATTGTTACTTATGGTGTTCAGTAACTTCTTTAAAAAAATTAAATTCAAATATTAGCGTACTATTCCAAGAGTTGAGGTTTTTCATGTAGATTTTTGCTTGTCCCTTAACAGTACTGTTGGTAAAGTAGGAATGAGGTTCCTGCACGGAAGGTTTTCTGTGAAGAAATGTGAGGGTTTGGTTTCAAAAGATATATACATATATATACACACTTTTTTTAATATATATTTATATATATTCTTCTAGAAATACATATAATTAAGTGCACAAATACAAGTTTTAACAAAAATTAGTAATAGCTCAAGGAATAATTTATTAACTAAGCTTAGTTAAGAACTTTTCAGATCATTATCAATACTTCTCCATTTGGTTTCCGATGAAATATTGTCTCAGCACACGAAATTTCATCCAGATGACATACAAGTAAAAAAACCAACCAACCAACCAAACAAACAAACCCTCACATACCATAGATTTTTTTACATTAACTTTTACCACAAACAAAATATCAAGACAACAAGCTAATTAAACAGCTTGTAAACTTTGGAATACTGTTGTCCATGGTATAAACTTAGTCAGTAACTATCTTAGGCCACAATTCATGAATTATGTATCCAGTATTGAGAAATATAATTACAAGTAAACATGTTTTGTATAATCGCCAATTTTTTATGATTATAATGTCTGTCTTTTAAGCTGTCTCCTGGAACATTATCTTAGAAAAATAAACGAGAAAATTACAAAACCATATGCCTAGTTTGGCCCAATTTTTCTAATGTGCAAATTCAGATCTTCCAGGCTGAGTCGATGGTGGAGCCAGGTCTTTAGTAAATTTTTTTTTAAGGGAAACAAAAAGGCATCTACAGCAACATCTACCTATACTATAACACTTCTATGACATTTCTGCATAAAGTGCTTTTTACAGAACAGGATCATTTATTGGGCTTTAGCCAACTTCAAACTGTTCAGTCTTTTGACATGCATTTTCACTATCTTATGCCAGGCAGAAAACAGCTTTCAGAAGACCAGAGGATCCCTCCTCACATCTAATTCAAAAGAATAAATACAAAAAAAATTGAATTTCTGCAAAAAAAAGACAATTACTTCAAAACACTGTGTTAGAAAATACTAATTGAATGGTTCATAATTGTAATATTGCAGTAATTCTAAAAGTTTTCAAATATTATGCAGGAGCTTACTTTCTTCTTTGGATACTGAAGAGGCTAACAAACCTTAATTCCTGCCTGTAGGGCTGCCATAGCTTCATATAGAGCATTGATGAGTCAGGAACCATCTTCTTCAGACATAGCTCATACAACGAATTCTTCTACATTTGTCACCTATTATATAATTCAGAAAAAACCACTGCCCCTTTAAATGCAGGTATCTTTGAAGTTTCTCATGAGAGAAGGAAGTTCATATACGCTAGCTTTTAATAAGTACTTTTATTCTTCAATATTAATATTCTACCATATTTCTAGAAGTGAGTGCAATGTAGAAGTCAACTATTAAGCAAACTTTTGCCCCATGGATAATATTTTCACTGGAAGATAAAAACTTGTGAAATTAATATTTTCCACAGAAAGATAGAATTAAAAAAAAAAAAATCTGAAGAGATTTTTCAGGTAAATAACTATATAACTGTACATTCCAATCAAACAAACAGAAAATTCTTGGCAAAGAAAGTTCTCTCTTTTGCCTTGCTAAAGCCCTTCTTTCTGCATAACACCAACTAAAATCAAGAGAAATTGTATATAAAATTTTGACTACAGCATTTGGCTCTCAGCAGTTCCTCCAGGATTGCAAACATCAGGTGCTTACTTATTGTTAAGACTGTGTATAACACTTTTGCCTAATCAAAGTACATTTTCCCACAGAAATTATAAAACTAAATTTAGGTTTAACCATGAAGGGGATAGATGGAGTGTAAAACTGTTAGTGCCTATACACTTCCATATTTAGTTGTTACTCTCTCTGTGAGAGTATTTCTGCATGCTACATGACATTACAATAGCTAAAACACATTTTAAAATGTATTTCATGAAAATAGATCAGTATTTAAAGCAGCTGCACCTAATGGACAGTGGAATTAGAGGAAAATAAGAAACTCTGAGGACACTTTCCTGTACATACTCATGAATATCCTCTGCTGAATAGATGGAGTTCTTCATACTTCATGATGGCCTATAGCTCTCTGCACTTTGTTGAGAGAAGTTGGAAAGCATATATTTTACTATTTCTTTAATGTGCTTGAAAATATTTTCGAAGTTCATCATCACAATCATTACATACAGTTAATAATCCCATTGATGAATAAATGCTGTTCATTTTTAAATTGCTTTAGTTTTTTAGTAGAAATCTAAGATATATACTAAAAAGTCCTTTATCTATGTCCATATACATATGTACACACACACACATATTTGTACATGCAAACACACACAAAAAAATTTCCCAAACTTTTTCCAAAGTCGTACTGGAGTCTCCAGTTGCAAGTCAGTAGCCCCTTTTCTTTGGGGATTATAGTAAAACCAGAAGAAATTAAAAATCCATTGTTTTTAAAATCAGACTGTGCAAAACTCTCATATTTTGAAAAAAGTCTAACTTTATTCAGATTGACACAATTTGAAGACTGACTTCTATATTCTCTTACTACCTCAAACTGCCAAAAAGCTAAATCAAACTAAAAGGTTGAACAACCATAAACACAGAATATAAGTGAATAAAGGGGGGAAATATGTAACATCTCTTGTGGGAACCAGCTATCAGGCAAACCCACAAATCCTCTTGATGAGAACTGAGTATGTCTTTTACACTAAAATGACTAATTTGATACCTGTTTTTGCTTATTTTGCTTACTACCCCATTATACCCACTACTGGTAAAACAAACAGGACATTTTAGCTTTAATCTTCTTACTACATAACCCAAATAACTTCAGTCATGTTTGCATTAATGCTGCATTAATCATGTTGTTGCGTATTAATGAGTTTTCAGGCTATGCTAATTACTGTCATAGATTCTGCAGCAGCCCATTAAATATACAAATTACAGAATTAAAGAGCCAGAGCTCTTCATGATTAATCTTTAAATGGAGAAAAACTAATGATGTCTGTACAAAGTTTCTCTCCACTTTTGGCTGACTGAGCCCAATGAACAATCAATTAGAGTATTTGAAGAATAAGAATATTGCACATACAAAAAGGTTTGTTGTGCTGTTATGCTATGTAGAAGACACACATTTATAAGTTTCTATCAAACAGTCTTCTGAAACATATTGTAGTGTTTAAGGTCTCCCAAAGCATTGCACAGGGGTAAAAGCTATAGGGTATTCCAATTCATTATTGCATACTCATAGGAAGCTGCTGGTTCCATACAAATATAGTAAATCAATCTTCTCCTTTTAGCAAGGACACAAGTCCTGCTACTCCCTAGTAAGAAAGATTTACAGCAAACCTTGGTGAGAAGAAAGCTAAGATAAGTTAAAAGTCATTTGATAAGATTTGATGTATTAGTAGCACTTTATCCTCTCACTTATAGACTGATGCTTTTTCAGGAATAGTGTAATACCTAGTGGTTAAATCAAGAGATTCAAAATTAGAAGACCTTGAGTCTGTACTGAGCCAATGACTGAGGTATGTCACCCAAGAGCCATCATTTAAACACCCTGCTTCCTTGTTCTTTCCTGAAGAATGGTGGCCAATATCGCTTGTGTAAGGTTCTGTAATGTTTACAAAAATTGTGACTGTTTTGTTCTCCATAGCCTTAAGTTACATATAAAATCAGCAAAATGCCCACATGTATTCAGAAGAAGTATCCAAACACTACATATTTACTGACATTTGAGAAAAACTAATATATCCAAAAGAGGATATTGGTTTAGCCTTCTCCAAATACTGCATATTATGCAGAACATCACAAGACTTCCCTAAAGAACAGATTGTCAGTCTGTATTAATATTACTCTGCACATCAATACCTGCAGTTTAGAATAAACTGGGCCATTACAGACCTGTCCAATCAGTCCTCAATACCATGGAAAAAGTAAATAAATCCTACTTGATACATGAAAGATTTTTATATTTATACAAAGTAATTCTTAAAAACAAAACCAACAACAAATAAACAAAATCAAAAAACCACAAACCTTTTCAGAGCAAGACTAATCATGGTATGAGAATACTCTCATATGAAGATAAAGCAAACAAGACTGGACTACTGCACTTAGTGCACAAGGAAGAGGACACAACACAAGCACATGAGGTTGCCTACAAAAGGCCAACAGGGAGCAGAGAAGCTTTTGAACACACCCTCAACATACAAAGAAGACACCATTCAAAGAAAATAAAAGCAGAGAAGTTCAAAGTAAATATGTACCTTTGCAGAGGTACTTCACAGCTTCTTCGTGAGAAGAGAAATGTAATTATAATAGGACAATCTACAAAATATTGACACAAGAAGTACCCGAGAGTTTAGCAAGGCCCAACAGGAACTGGACAGGCTGACTACTTAGATTTAACTAAACAAATAAAAGAAGTGTTCAGAAAAACACAGATAAAACACATATCAGGGTGAAACCTGGTGTGGAGATGCAGATGATACCATTATCTGTCAGCATTTCTCTGTCATTAGAGTCAACATCCAGTTGTTTACACAGATACTTAAAGCAATACAGTCATTAAAGAAACTGGTGTCCTGACTCAAATTCATTTGTTAAGCAAGTCTAGGAACAAAATTCACAACTGTCTTCCACTTCTGTACACTGGGACAGTACACAATAAGCATTCATCCAGCCAGCACTATTTTTTCAGAGCATAGCTACCAGAGTAGAAATAATAACTTTAGTCTTGAAACTTCAGGAGTCAAGTCCTGCTTGGGGTGAGGATCAGCTGCAAGTTTGTTTCTGTGTTGCTCTTAATATTGAAGTAAAACATGAACAGAGGAAACATCAGTCCAATATTCATCTCATACTTCCTTTGATGTTATTGTCCAACTTCAACAAAATTTGAGAAACATTTTACTCAAATATGGCCTCTCTCAAATACCTGTAATCTTTTTTTTTTTTTTAAAATTTATCTTTATATAGGCTAGAAAGAAGTTCAACTGACTGATTCGGTTAGAAAAGGAAGAAAGTATCTTCTAGGACTAAGAATCCTTTATGAGCAATTTCATTAATTCAAACTATGATATTTATAGCATGGAAATAGAGGTTAGCATTCATCATCATTTCCGGATAAATTCTTTAGAGAAAGAACTGTATTCTGTTACCTGTATGTGAATTAGTGCATAAAAAAAGGTCATCTTATGCAACCAGGGTGGAGGTGGGAGAGGCTTCTAGGTGTTAATGCAATGCAAATCATAATTACTAGAAATATGATGACAAGAAGAATCACTTCAAAGATTTACAACAGTGCAATATATAAAAGGTCAGCATCACAGTGAAATCAGAAATGGGCCAGAGGTCAGTAGCTGTAAATAGCACTTCAATTATAAGGCTTTAGCTAGTATTTCCAGCAGTAGTACAAATGTAACACTGCACAGAGAGTAATTTAACTGATCAAGGAAAAAGAGTATGAATAGAACTGAGTAAAATGCAAATACATCAAAATTAAAGTCAGTGTAATGATCTGAAACACAGCAAATTTAGACAACAGTGTACTAGCCAAGGCAGAATCTCATCAGACAGCATCACAGAAGCTGGAAGCACAGTAATATGGAAATCCTGAAGCAAGTGAAGAAGGTTATTGATTAAACAGTGTACATACAGAAAAGAAGTATAACTAAAATAAGCAAATGAGTGTCTTGAGGGATACTACAGGACAAAAACAGAAATGTAAGAAGGAGGGGGGAAAAAACCCCAACCTTTTAGACAGAAATACAACACCACAGAGCAAAAGCATAGTTTCAAGTTACAAACTCAACAACAAATGCTGCTCATGGTACAACTGTGAAAAAAAGCCAACAACATACCCAAGTTAATGCAGAGGTTTAAGGTAGACCAATAAACTGCAGCAAACTGCCAAATTAAGAATTAACTGAAAGGGTTACATAATATTTTCATCTATTAGTATTTGTGGCAGTATTTCCCTGACTATAACTCATGTAATGACCTTTTCCAGAGGAAGCCTAAAACTGGTGTTATTTGCAGGAACTAAGTTCACAAAAGGATTTCAATTGAATGTCAGGTGCAAGTCATACATAGACAGCAAACTCACTTTTCTCATATTCACAGGGGAGTGTGTTAGATACACCATGACATAACCGCTGCGAGTGAATAATTATTTCCTCAGCCTCTATCGGTATAGGTAATTGTAAACATTCACTCATTGCCTTCTAAGATATTTGCCACCTAATGGAACTACACCTTGAAAGTGCACCAGGTCCTACTTTTAAAGGGTTAAAAATGTTCTATTACATTTTGTTCTGCTATCCATGTCCCTCTGTACCTAGGAACTGCATGCTCTGTAAATTAAGTGCTTTCTGGGGTTTGGGATGAAATGTTCACTGAAAAAAAGCACCCCCTTTGTAGAACTTACGCAGAATATTTTACTTAGAATATGATCCACAGCTACTGAAACACTGACTTCAACACCTTAAGTTCAGTTTCAGTGAAAGCATCGCTCTTACAGATCAGAATATCATGGAAACAGAAAAGTTCAGTCCAAATTCTCTTGCACTGGGTGTGTAGGGTTAGCTGCAATCCTGAAAGACAGCCTTGGCCCTCTTCTCTTTACATTACCATGTGATTAGAGGCATGAAAGTCAACAGGATAGAGTTAACATGCTGGCTCTGTTACTGTAAAAGTAAACTACTTTGCACAATCTTCAATATGTAGAGGTAAGTGCTGCATGAGAAGCTACAAAATCTAGCTTTTTTCTCTTAGAAATTACTTTATCGTATGTATGACCCCCTGCTTACTCTCACTAATGTTTCCAAATGCACAGAAGGAAGAATTTATTGTGCATACAGTAGTCACAGTCCCTGGACTGTTTTTGAAAACAGAACTGAGGAGGGAGGGGAGAACCACCTGTAGCAGTTGTTCAGCATCAGCTGCTGTTATAATTTCTTTTTCCTTCCATGGTGTGTTACCATAGTATATGGCCCAATAACAGAAGAGGGGATTTCACGTTGATTGTCAAACATGAAGGCCATATTCACCAAATTCACCAGCCTTCTTTGTTCTGCCCAGCTTCTGTAAAGAATATGCCCCAGAAAACATGACCCAGTGCAGTAAGCCAGCTGTGGAGGTTTCATCATCAATTTGTAGTCTGGCTTATTCCCAAGAATCAAACCCCTGCGCTCACTCTAAGAGCTAAGCGCATACAGAAGCATAAAACAAAGCTAGCATGGCAATGAAATAGCAGTTATCTATCTGCTGAATAATCACATACCATGAAATACTTTCAGAGTGATAAATACATCTCAAACCCCCTTCCCTCCTCTGTTTTTTAGGAAAGCAATACAGTGGTATACGGTGGATGTAGAAAAACTCCTGTACTACACCCAGTAATACAGCTAGTGTGACAAATACACTTCACGGAGGATAGATACAGACAGATATCATGCTACACCCTGTGTGCAGTCACCTACCTGGGCAACAGGGATGGCACATAATAATGCTGGCAGTGGAGGAACACAGAGGTCATGTCTTCCTCCTGCCCAGGTGGGCTACCTGCTTCTCAGCTGAGGAGCTGAGGTGAGATTTTTCACTGTGTGTCAGGATGTGAATGTAGAAGTAATAAGCCAACTGATACACAGAAGAGCACCAGCAGTGATATCTGTTGGTGTTCCGGTACATTTCATGTTTGGTAAGGACTTCATGATTTTCTCAAGACTTAATCAATACTTGGAGGAAACTAAGTATATCCACAAATTCTGAACTACATCCACTGGCACAAACAGTAGAAAAGATGATCCAGTAATGAGCATAAGACATTTCAATGGTATGAATAGCCACGTAACTCGGGCTGTAAGGGCTTAAAACAAAGGGCTAAATTTACACAAAGATTCGACTTGAGGCAAACAAGAAAGTAAGGGATACAGAAAACTATAATGACAGGAAATGGATATAGCATGTAACATTTACTTAATAGTGTCATAATTCTGTTTGCTCAATGTAAGTTACATTGCGATAATAAACAAGGAATAAATTAAACTGCCAAGGCACAAGGATTAAAAAAATAACTTCCACACAATTTCCCCTTGTTGCCTTCTATGTATGTATAGTTCATTCTGTCTAACACTTGGACTGTAAACTCTTTAAGGCAGACACCTTCAACTTTTTGTTCCTAATACAAAAGAGACATGTAAAGACTTAAAATTCAATCAATTAATCTAAATAAAATGAGATAAAGAGAATGCTGAAAATAGTTTTCTTAACAATTTCTTTCACATAGCATAATGTCATTTAGCCTCCATATATTGTGATATTTTCAGACAGTTATTGTTTGATCCAATGTCATCTTTTCAGAATTTTAATTCCTTATGGGATTCTTGAATTAAAGACCACTTTGCTGTAGCCTGCCTGTGTGTTGATTTTTTTACATTATTGCTTAAAATGTGAGTGATTAGAGGATACATGACTGAATTATTCTAAACGATGGTAATAAGGAAATTTCTCCTCTTCTTTTGCAAAATTCATTGATAGTTTTTCCTTTCTTCTACCTCTTCCTTTCTCTCAAAGAGACTTTCTGCAACACAGAAAATCATGACTGATTACAATATTGTAATAGACTAAATAAAAAAAGTTGGTGATTGGACATACAACATAACTAAGAAGTACGAGACTATATGCTTTTGTTTCTTATTGTATCTTTACCACTTGTAATGCCTCACAGAAAGACACCCATATTTAAAACAAAAAGCAAGAATCCTTGCTCATATGCTCTAACAATGGCTCAAGTCACCTTTTTTTCTGTCCCCTGTGTTGCTGGAGGGTTCAAATAACAGCCAGCTTGACTCCCCCTGATTATTGTAAAGTTTTGCTTGTGATGCTTGTGTAAGGGAAAGGCAAAAAAATTACTCACCTCATCCTTAACAATGCCAAAACCTTATTTATAGATGTGCTTAAAAACACCAAATCAAAAAGTCTCTACAAAATATTCAGTCTAAACTGTGTTTTGCTACTAAAAGGGTGAACTGTATAATTTTATCAGCAAGGCATGTCCGGTGTAAAACGGCATAGCCTTAGAGCAGTAGTAACTACTCCTACATTTACACAGTCCTAAAATTACATTCGGCACTTTGAAGGCAAACACGAGGTTGATGTGGCCCCGGTGAAAATGAGATTAACACCCCTGACCTAGAGAGCCAGCCAAACGCTCCTGAACAATGTTTGCCTCTCAGCTACGTTGGAGCAGGAGTGCTGCCATTGCATTGAGCACTGGCAGCCAGGCTTTCAAGGCATGGGACTGACAGTTAATCCAGATCCCAAACTGCTGTAGAAAGGAAACATTGGACAATCACAGCTGACACCAGAATACCTTGAAACCTCATACGCGTTACAACAGGACAAGGGGTAATGATTTTAAACTAAAAGAGGGGAGATTCTGGCTAGACATGAGAAAGAAATTTTTTAGAATGAAGATGGTGAAACACTGGTCCAGGTTGCCCAGAGAGGTGGTAGATGCTCCATCCCTGGAGATATTCCGGGCCAGGCTGTATGGGGCTCTGAGCAACCTGATCTAGTTGAAGATGTCCCTGCTCATTGCAGGGGTTGGGACTAGATGAACTTTGAAGGTTCCTTACAACCCAAACTGTTCTATGGTTCTGCGATTCTGTACCCAGCTCAGAGCTGTCCCACAGTAAGAGCTCTGAGGAGGGAACGCTTGTGAACTATTAACATATTTCCTCCCATAACATGCAGTAAATTAGTAAATTATGTTTAGGTTCTGAGGTATAGGAAGATTTCAATCGATGGCTTATAAAGCCAGAACTGGGTATTTCTCTCTTAAAGCAACCTTGAGCACTGGCCATTTCTCAGGCTGGCTGCAGTTGGCAAGCACTTTGCAATTCTGCAGGAGTACTGCATTGCCCTGATTTCCACCTCTGACATTTCCCTGGCCCTTTCCTGCCTAATATGAAAGGCAGAAGGTTTGGCATGAAACCAATTATGCAGTCTTTGCTTCACCTAGGATTCCCGTTTAGCTCGTTCTCCCCTCTTAGCGCATGCAGCTCAGTAGCGTAATGAAGTTTGCACAGGAATATCCTAATTTTTTGAAAATTAACAATGCTAACATGTCAATCCAACATGTGTTTGGAATAAGTAACTCAAACTGGCATATTTTGATCAATGAATTGGAACAATTTAGGAGAGGAAAATGTAAAAGATGGAGGAAAGATTAAAGAATTATAAAGGACGGAAATAAATGGAAGAAACATCTAAATTTGAAAGCTAGAGTGCAGAGGCAGTCTCTTGATAATACATTTCATGTTTTAAAAAAGCTGAAAAAAACCTCCAAAATGTAACAATTATATGTGCAAATTATTTGTAAAGGAACACACTGAATAGCATCAAAACTTTCATGGAAGGGATGACTTTCATCCCAAGATGAAACACTCTTTTCCCTCTCCAATGCAGTAAGTCTTCCCAGTGGTAGACATTGTCAAAAACACTTATACCTCACCCCCTCCTTGAATCTTCCCAACAAGGTTTTGCCCTAGGTTCCACAACTCACTTAATAATTTGTTTCTGACTCAAAAGATATTACCTGAGATAGTTGTACCTGCCAGTCTAGCCTTCGTTTTGTTCATCCAATTATGAAGGTTGATGGGAACAAAGACTGTAATTTGTGTAAATAGATTCCCCCTCCTCCCTCCCTGTCTCTGCAGCAAGTCACTGAATTACTTGAAAATGCATAAAATAAAAGCCCCAAGGGCTAAAACTCCACTAAACTAAAATTCCCAGTATTTATTACAGAAGAAAGAGAATGCATTCTGTTAGTGGTGGCACCTCTGCTGGTGAAGCTTCACTTCTAGTAAATCAAGGAATTTTTAAAGTAAACCAGAATAAAAGAGCACTATTAATTAGCAAGCCTGAAAAAAAATGGTCTGTTTGAAAAATGACACTACTTACTATTTAGCTAATTTTTTTCTTTACTCAGGAGAAAATATGAGGACACACTCCATTCTAAGTATCAGTTGTTGTAACTCTAGAATAACAAGACTAATCTCAATTTATATCCGTGTAAACATAGTGAGAACAAAGAGTTTTAGATATTAAATATCAGGTCAAGTTATTTACTCTTTTTTCCCTTTTTTTCCCCTCCCTGAAGTAGATAGTGTGTTCTTTTCCGAACTCCCCAAGAATATCATTCTATACACCACCAATGAGTGCCATCAGTAACAATGACTCTTTGAATTAAAGAACAGAACAGCAGTGTATTTCTGTAACTCCCCCTTGCTTAGTGTGAGGAAATATTTTATGCTACAACTACTTGCTTGTACAACACTGCATAGATTTTATAGGACAGCAAAGAGAAACACCCTAAAAAATTCAGAAATCAGAAAGCATGACCTTCAAAAGCCACAGTTAAATCACAGTAAAGCCTGTTCTTCTAACAAATAAAACAAAATAAAGTACTTCATAAGAATATGACCAAAAAAGGAAAATCTCTTCTGCAATAACTATAGTAAACACAATATTATTTGCAGAAAGCACTGAAATAATTTTGAAGCAGACATGTAGACCACTAAAAGAAAAATGGACCTCTACAGCAGAAATTTTGTATTATTGCAGCCAACATATTTACCGGGAATAGTCTTGTTTTGTAATCTAAATAAAAATCAGAACCACAGAGAGCAAATAATCGCTTCTTAACAAGATAAAGATAGGACTTTAGCAGCAGCACAGGTAACAAGTTAGTTTAATAAATAAGTCCAAAACTACAGAGTGCTTTATAAGTAATGATCAATGTTTAAAATCAATGCTCTTGCAAATTGGAGCCAATGTATACGGGCTAGCACCAGAGTAAGATGATCCGGTTGATGTATTTTGGACCTGTTGGAATAAATCCATTTATAGGAGCATTTGCAGGATGACTAAGTTAAGAGCACTGCAACAGTCAGGTCTGGCTAAGGGAACGCCTCCTCCTGCTGTCAATATTTCAAACTGATAAAGAGCTGACCAAGTGCAATCAGTGTTGTGATGAATAAAAGAAAGCTTGGGACCATTAACATTAATGGGACTTGTGTGGCTAAACGCTCGTATAATGTACTGAGATTTTACCCGATGAAGATTTTTTTTTTTGCTTGTGCTTCCTCTGTAGCCTGCACACTGCATATGATCAGTCTGAAAACATTTTTAACATAATATAAATATCTACAAGAACTTCATATGATTAATATCCCATAAGTGCCTGGAAGGAAAAAAAAAAATTAGAGAGCTCACTCTGGTTACCTGGGAGACTTGAGAAAATAGAAATGCTGGTTTTACAAACACAGATAAAATTAGCTGATCTAATATCTTTGGGCAGAGTGCCTTAGCCTTGAGGCATAATGACAAAGGCTGTAGCACCCGCCATCTACAATGTGTATTAGGGAATGGTTAATAAACTGCTACCCTAAGAGAGCTGGATGAACTTTTATGGGAAGATGGAAGTTCAGATCAGCAAGTACAGGCCTAAAAACATACATATCCAGGATATGACCTGGTTCAATAGTTCTAATTTGCAATGTGGCAGACTGTTTTCTTATCATCAGTATTAAATACCTATCACATAGCCAGTGCTGTACCAGAAGTAGAAGACAACACAACTTTTATCTCAGGCCCCTCCTGTAATCTATCGAACACCAAATGGTACAACAGGGGATCAAGGCGGGTGGGGGGGGTTAGGGTTGTTCAGGAAAACCCGTTGCTTAATATTGGTATATATTTATAGCATAATTGGGTGGAATCAATGTTTTGCTCACGTATCTACTTAACACAAAAAGTTTTCAGAAATAATCAGATAAAATATTTACTGCTGTGTAAAACACCAGTGTGAAGTTATTGCTATAAAGAATATATTTAAAGCTTTTATATATTGTCTTCTAGCTTAGGCAGAGTACTCCCAAAGAAGGTGGAATAGTACAGAGAGAAGATGTTCAGTAGGACAAAAAGTACTGATGGGGAATGAGACCTCTGTCTGGCAGGTTCCCCAGATTGAGAAGGCGGGGGGGGATAAAAACTTAGCAGCAGCACAAAAGGCAAGTCAATGTGCTTTATGATGTCAAGGCTCATCATAGTTCTGAGGAATTCAACTTTTTTTTTTTTTTTCCCGTAAGAGAAGAAAAATACATAATTTTACCCCAGATTACCTGTCCCAATGTTGAATCATTTTTATTTTTATTTCTTGGTCATGGGGCCAGATGGGGATTCTGTTTACTCTAGTACCTGCATTATTTAAAAAATCAAATGCTATATTGGAATACACTCGTACTATAGGCATTGAGAGATAAAAAGATGTACATATGCAAATGTCTGTCACTCTACTGTGAGCTCTTTCAGTCCTAAAATGGGATAACAGTAAGGCTTAAGGTAAAACTTTCAAGCCTACTGATCAATCTCAGCCTTTACATACCATCTCATTCAGCCTGTAACCAACAGACTGAAAAATAAAGTGTGCGCCACTGAACAAGTCTGTGATTTAGCGAATCACAGTACTGTGTGCTTGCACAATCAAACCTATTAGCAATATAAAAGAAGATAAAAATATGGAATGCTGACAGAAGAATTCTGAAATTACAAACCAAGAATGGGTTGCAAATCCAAAACAGAGCAAATATGAAAGAATAAAATGCCTTAGCAATAGAAAAATGATTTCAAAATAACAGTTTTACAGGTCTTACAGGTGATGAAATCACAAAATGTGGAGACTGGAAAGAACATTGCTGGGCGTAATTAAAAGTTTTACTGCATCATCGACTTGTTCATGAACACAGCTCCAAGTGCCAAGTTCTGGTCATTTCAGCACAAGCTGGCAGACACAGCAGCACACAAAAACCTGCCTTCTGCCTCCAGCTAGCAAGGAAATCATGGCACTGCTTCTCAGGCGTGCACCTGGTCATAACAGCTCATACCTTCATGACCTCACAGCAAGAATGAGACACAATATTTTAACTCTACATTTAAAAAAAAATCCAGAATGCAATCACTTTATTTACACACACTGCCATAAGCACATCATCCCATTTGCTCTGCTCACTACACGTAGTCTCCATAGAATACTAGGTCAAATGTAAGGTCCCAGTATTAATCTTCATGGCCATCCATGGAAGTGGTTCAAGATATCTCAAGAGTGCCCCTCTCATTATGTTGGTGACCTCGCTGAACAACTGCTGGTAGTTTCAAGGCTCACCAGAGCAAGGCTGAACTCCCATTGAAAGAAAGGTAGAGGCTTTGGAACTCATTAGAGGAGCAGATCAAAATGATCACAAATTTCACAGTTTTCTAAAGCCAGTTTAAACCCACATCTACTCAGGCTTTCCAAAGTCATACATTAAAACAAAAGCAGGAGGGTGGGGGACGGCAAATCATGTCCAGAGAATAAAGTTAGGGAAGAAGTAAAAAAGAACTAGGTGCATGAGGAATGAGGAAATGATGACAACTAATCAGCTGTATGACTATACTTTGGAAGATATTAAATTACCGCTTGGAAACTATGATAAAGATCCAATATTTCAATTATATTCTTACCTAATGCATTGATATAATTATTGGTTAAAAAATTTTGTACAAAATGCATGAGCAAAACATTGATGTTGGTTATAAAAAATAAAAATTTCAGATAGATTTCCACCATCAAATGGAAGAACAAAAGTTTGCAACTCTAAATTCATAGTATAAAACAGAATTAAAAAAACCCCTACCAATGAAGTAAACCTTCCTCCCATAAGTGTAGTGCATTAAAAAAAAATCACACTTAAAAAAAAAATCACACTCACACAACAAGTTGCCCACCTAAAAATAGTTATGTTAAAAATACGTCATGTATTGTATAAAATAAACTGTTTCCAATTTCTAACTAAGTTTATTAAGTGGAATCTTATGTATTTCCCAACATTTTTTACTTTGCTTGCAACTTCATAATAAAATCCTAAATTCTGCATATTTTTAAACCAAATAACCATAGTAATATCCAATATATTTAAGGCCAGCCTAGATAGCAATAGTTGGTGATTACCAGATCAAAGGCCTTACTTAAATCAATAAGGATAGCTCCTGCACATTGATTATCATCCAACACTATAAAAATATAATTGCTTACCTTGAGAGGAGCAGTACAAGTGAAATGAAAAGGTCATAATAGGTCAATAATTATTTAAATTAAACTTACATCTTTCTTCATCCGATGGACCAACTCTAGCATACACCGAAATGGTGGTGATTTACCAGTTTAAAGAGACATATTAACATGTCAGCAAAGGGCTTAGCAGTAATTGGGTCAGCAATTTTAAGAAGTCAAGGTTCCAGGTTGTCAGCTTCTCCATTTATGCTCCCAATTAATCTTAAGGTATTATAGATCTTAAGTCAGTAAGCACAGATCTAACTACTTTTGATCAAATCTCATTTTGGGTATATACAGTGATAGAGTATAGTTACTTTTTGAGATTTTTCTACAATACAGTATATCATTCTCTAAAATGTCTTTCAATTAAAAAAAAAAAAACCTGTAAGGCGACAATTCACTACTCAGTTCAATGGATCCTCCAATAATTTAGTATATGATGTTTCTGTCACCATATTTAATGGTCCTTATATCAGAACAACATTACTTGGCAGTTTTGCATTTTCATTCTAATAGTTATGCTAACAGTTGCTTTCTGAATTTGCAGTTGCTATACTGCACTGTTATTTAAGGTCACAATTTTGTCCATCTATGTTTGCTGTAGGGATCATCTACCAAGTACAATGCATTTAATGGAAAATATGAACAGTTTGAGGAAAAGATATGTATGCAGGAAAAGAAATGTGTAATACCATCTAATTCTGGGGATGTATCTTGAAAAATGATTTGGTTCAGAAGTATTTGTTTTCATAGCTGTAAGACAGCATTGCATAGCCCAAAAAACAAGGAAGGGGGTTACACTTCACATCTCAAAATAGCAAACTACATATAATCAGTATCTAATCAAATACCTGTTATACTCTTTAGTTCTTTTTTTTTTTTTTTTTAATACACACTTACTGAAGAAACACACTAACAAGTAACTTGCAAGAAAGCAAGTCATTCTAGTGTCAAAAGCATCATGTGTTGTTTCCTGAGGATCCCATCCTATGATAAAGCTCACTACCATCTTTGGAAAGTCTGTACGTAGATGAAATAACTAATAATGTTTTAGTCAAATCAAAGTGCTGCAACTTCCAACTACTTTATAAGTCAGTGCATTTATTAAACAAGTCACTAACACTCAGATGCAAAAGGTACTTCCTCCCCAAGGTCTGAAAATTGGAATGGCAGTAGCACTTACTGCTACATTTACCTCCCACGTTCTTGACACCATTGTGGCACAGAACTTTCCTAAAATATTCTCTCTTAAGAAAAAGAAAATATAAGCTCCTATAACCATGTGTTCTTTATGTCACAATACTTTTTCATTATTACTTTGAAGTAATTTAAATCACTCTTTTACACAAAAGTGTTTTGGTTCTTTCTTTCTGTGGATCAGAGATAGGAATTTGTTACAGTGTGGTTATCCTGAGGTAAAAATTGAAGCATAAGTCTATCAATGTTAGGAAACAGCTTCTTGCAGGATGGTTAGCTAGGGGATGGTAGTAAAATTCTCAAAGAAAAATTAAATTTGTATGGAGACTTCACGTCTTAGAAACATAGGGGTTAAGAAGGCTCTTCCATGAAATTGGTTCTGGCCACCAAATTCTAACGGTGAGCTAGACCAAAGGTGTCAAACTCATTTTTACCGGGGGCAACATCAGCCTCGCAGATGCCTTCAAAGAGCTGAATGTAATTTTAGGGCTGTATAAATGTAACTACTCCAACATTTATAGACACTGAAAGGAATGCAAAAAGTCTATCTTGGCCTCTTCATTTTCCACCACTTGGTGCTTGGCCGTATGAAGAAAAAGTTGACAGCACTCTGAAGAACATGGAAGGAAGACAACGAAAGACATTATAATGGTCAAACCAGGAGAGGGGGGGAAAAAGGTGAAGGGAGATGAAGGGAGCAATAATAAAATCATGGATAGTGTCACAACACAAAAAGGATGAAAAAGCAGGGGATGGAGGAAGGGAAATTAAATAGAAAACCAGGAGAACCTAGAGAAGCTAAAATCATTAGTAGAAACTCTCCTTACAAATCCAGTTGAAAATACATGTTGTTAGTAAACACCAAATAGAGTGGGAAAGCAGGCACTCTACCCTTCACATAGAGATGATCATCTAGTGCAGCAGTCAGTGCCTGTAATAGTTCAGATCAGGAAGAGATTTCATGAATATTAAAGATTTTTACCCATTGACATCTGTATTAGTCAGCAATGTTCCATATGATGGATATGTCTGGGATTCCCCTCTGACATCGAGATTTTTTTTTAATTACTATCCAGAGTAACAGTATAGACCACACTAGGTCTGCAAAAGTAAACCCTCAAAATTTAGGAAATGCAAAACCAAAATTGTCTGCAAAAAATTAATGCATACACAAATAGAGGATGAATAATGATACAGTCTACAATTATACAAACACACATTTCCCATAAGATATCTGCCTCAAGGATTTTATGATGTTCAGGAACTAAAACAGAATTCATGTAGCAAATAAGGATATTGTGCATGGAAGCTTGTCTTATTTGATGTAGCGCTCTGCGAATGTCTAATGAAAGAGGAAGGGGAGGATGAAAAGTGAACGGACAGTTTCATAGCTATCGCAGTTCAATGTCACTCTGGAGAAATCTGTCCCTACCTCTGCCACGAAGTTCCTACACGATGTGAGGCAAAAATCACTTCAGTCAAACTTTTCAGTTTTATTCACTTGTTATGCTCTCTTCATTTTCTTGAATGCTCGCATTTAAACACCCCACAGAGATCTGTGGAAGTGTTAAGTGTTCCTAATTGAACAGAGGTCAGTGGGAACTCTACTTTAAACACATAAACTACTCTGAAAACTCAGGTCCTAACTATGTAAAACTGAGCACTCAAAATCAGCATTCAGTCCTCTTTTTTCTTTACCCAAAATCCCTATTCATAAAATGAACCTAATAATATAAATGTTCTAAAAATTAATATCAATTATGACAAACTATTTGGATACTCTAGTGAAAATAGCATAGAAAAAATTCAATCTGCATTACTTAAGAGTTAGATACATATAATAAAACAGACATCAAGCCATTTACAGAACAGTAAGGATTTTTAAAAGGCAACAGCTGGTCTGTGCCATACATAGAAAATATGGATAAGCTAGTTTTTAATCAATTGATTATATGCCATCATAACCCATAAAGATAACAATGTTGAATTAAGTTCATGCTGCCTATTTTAACTCCATTTCCTAAATTCTAGGTGCTTAATTTTGCAATCTTAATTTTTCCCATATGTACTAATACAGACAGCCTTTTTTTCTACAAATTACCACAGTCTAATCCTGAGCGATAGTTTTGTCATAATGGAATTATTCAGTCTATGATCTGATTGATTTCAGACCTTAAATACTGAATCTTAACACACGTAAATTTTTAATCCTTTAATTTCTCTGTTCTGCCAGTAATTGATAAGGACAGTTGTACTTAGACAAGGTCTTAATTTAATCGCCCTGAAAATCAATTAGAAGGTGAAAAGCTTCCTTATATTATTATTATGAAAATTTCCTGATCAAATTCACAATGCAATCATAATCAATGCATGACTCTTCATACATTTTCAGTCAATACATAATTCAGTAGTTACATCTTCACCATCTGAAAACACAATATGGGAAGGAAATTGTATGTTAAAAGCAGGCATAATTTAAAGGCTCAGTATTAGTCAAATGCAATGTCTCCCTCAAGTCATCAGGCTAAATAACCCTTTATAGAAACAATCTAAGTAAGGACCAAACATGGCCCAGAAAGCATTAATTTCATGTGAAGTATCTCACCAGCCAATATAGAACTAAACCTCTCTTTGCTTCATCCTTGCTGAAAACTGTGCACAGAAGACAAGAATAGGAGGAACAGATAACACTCTTTCTGTGCCTGTGTAAAAACTGCTCCCCAAAATACATCCAAGAGCATGCTACGCTTCATCCCTTCACAATCACTCCGAGTATCCTCTTGTAAATTAGGATCCTCTTGTCTATACAACATACAGAAACACAGAATGGTTGGGGTTGGAAGGGACCTCTGGAAATCATCCAGTCCATCCCACCTGCCAAAGCAGGTTCACCCAGAGCAGATTGCACAGGAATGTGTCCAGTTGGGTCTTGAATGACTCCAGAGAAAGAGACTCCACAACCTCTCTGGGCAGCCTGTTTCAGTGCTCCATCACCCTCAAAGTAAAGAAGTTTCTCCTCATATTCAGATGGACCCTCCTGTGCTTCAGTCTGTGCCCATTGCCCCTCATCCTATCATTGGGCACCACTAAAAGGAGTCTGGTCCCATCCTCTTGACACTCACCTTGGAGATATTTATAAACATTGATGAGATCCCCTCTCAGCCTTCTTCAGGCTGAACAGACCCAGCTCTCTCAGTCTTTCCTCACAAGAAAGATACTCCAGATGCCTCATCATCTTCGTAGTTCTCCGCTGGACTCCCTTCAGTAATTCTTTGTCCTCCTTAAACTGGGGAGCCCAGAACTGGACACAGCACTCCAAATGCAGCCTCATCAAGGCAGAGTAGAGGGGGAGGATCACCTCACTCGATCTGCTGGTCACACTTTTCCTAAAGCACCCCAGAATACCATTGGCCTTCTTGGCCACAAGGGCATGGTCAACCTGTTATCTACCAGAACTCCCAAGTCCTTTTCCACAATGCTGCTTTCTAGCATATCCGCCCCTAACCTGTACTGGTGCCTGGGGTTATTCCTCCCCAGGTGCAGGACCCTACACTTGCTCTTGTTGAATGTCATCAGGTTCTTCTCTGCCCAGTCCTCCAGCCTGTCCAGGTCTCACAGAATGACAGTACAGGCTTCTGGTGCATCAAGCCTTCCTCCCAGTTTGGTATCATCTGCAAACTTGCTGAGAGTGCACTCAGTCTCTTCATCCAGGTCATAGATGAACAGGTTGAACAGGACTGGACCTAATACTGACCCCTGGGGAACCCCACTAACTACAGGCCTCCAGTCAGACTGCAACATTGACCACAACCCTCTGAGCTCTGCCATTCAGCCAGTTCTCAATCCATCTCACCATGCACTCATCTAGCCCATACTTCCTGAGCTTACCTATGAGCATGTTCTGTCAAAAGCCTTGCTGAAGTCAAAGTAGACAACATCCACTGATCTCCCTTTGCCTAGCCAGCATGTCATACCATTATAGAAGGCTATCAGGTTGGTAAAACATGATTTCCCTTTGGTGAATCTATGCTGACTACAGGAACCTTTCTTAAGAAGATTAAGTAACATGTTTTTCTTCAATGTAATAGCACTTTCAAGAGTGAGGGGGAAAATGGACATGATTCATGTAACATTTGGAATTAAGAAAGAACTTTAGAGAGGCAGCATCAAAAATACTACAATTCCTGCCACCCTGCATTGGACCAGCCAATATTTTCCAAGCAGATGCACTATAACTGCACTGCTAAAAACACAAGAGGATTTAGCATGATTAGTCTAGATGAAAATCTTGATTAAGTGTCATTTTTTCGGCCTTCTGGTTCCAGCACAGACTAAAATCATAAGAATTCAGAAATAAAAGACATCAGAAATTTGACATTTATTAAAGTTAAAGCTGCAGAAATATTCCTTTTTGGCTATTACTTCTCACCAAATCCCTCTCATTGAAACTACCTTGATTTACAAGTTAAATTATACCAGAATATAAGAATCCTACAAAAATCTTTAAAAGTACTGAAGTACTGGTGTGGAAGACCCACAATTGCATTACTAAATGAACAGCATTGAAAATAATAAGTTTTCCTTCATCTGTCTCTGCACCATCAGGTATTTGGGTCTAAGAACTCCCAGAAGCATTCATACATTCGCTCTAAAACATGAACATCCATTGAACTACCATTTTCTACCCTCAAACCTGCTTCAGGTTCTTTTTTTGACCTGTATCATTTCCATCCTTACTTTGACCATATAGTTATAGTTAAATGAAATGAGCCTCATTTTAACACAGTGTACATGGATCTGTCACATGCAAAACTTCCAAGAGACGCTCGGCACCTTCCCCTACCTCATTTTCTTTTCTTTTTTAATTAAATAAACTTCATGCATTTGTGCAGTTTATACATTCTAGTTTTTTCTTTACGCTCTTTATTTTCAGCAACTTTTATTTCCCCAAACCTCCCTCCCAACGAGTCCCTCCATCTCGCACCTTTTCTTAGCAGCACACAAGCACAAGAGGAATCCCAGAAGATGTCATGCCTGAAGCAAAACACAGCAGTTCCATAACTGTTTATTTTCAGAGACATACATGAGAGCACCCACTATCCTTGCTGTACACAGAAGAGGCACAGAGAACAGAAAGTCTCCTTGAACTCTCTCTTCCCCTTCTTTGCCCTTGTAAACACAGAATATAACCCCCACCTTTGGCTTCTTTAGTGTGCTGAACAAATACATAAGAACTCCATTCTTTGTGAATATAGGCCAAACTAGATACTAAAACAAAAAACCATATTTTTTTCCACATTCACTGTCATTAAATTCAGTGAGCATTCTTTGTGCAGTTTCCCATACAGAGTTCCTACATCAAATCCTATCAGCATTTTTTTTTGTAGATCAACAAGAAAAAGAAACACCAAATATACAGGTATGCTTTCCTTGCGGAAATCAATCTTTTATAAAATATCTTGGCACGTAAGTGGTTACACTCTCAGATTAGTTCATAAAAAATGCAAACTCCATAGAGAATATCTACTTTTATTACCCTTGACTAAACACATGGGCTTTGAAAAAATTGACATAAACCTTTTCTTCTGCTAATTCTTCAGTTTGTCACCTACAGAGAAAATGCAGACTACATTTCAAAATAGTGAATCATTCTTGCACAAAATTAAGAGAAGCACAACTAGAGTTGTAATAAAAGGGGAAGAACTGCTGTTTTACAGAGTACAGGTCATGTGGTATACTTGTGATAATCAAAAGACCCAGTTCTGTAACTGGTTTTACACAAGCAAACAGCTGAATCTAAGTATGATCTAGTCTGGGAAACGGCTTCTCCACTGGCAGCTTGGTGTAACAACAGGAAAGCTACTGTTTTCACAACTTCCACAGTTAGGACTACTGAAAAATTTGGTTTCAACCATACAGTGCAGAATGTCACAGGGCACTGGCAAAAATGTTCTTTGGCACTAAAGCCAAGAAGATGCAAAAAAAATTGTGATTAGACGCCAAAGTTTGTTCTGCATAATCTGTTAAACTGCAAGAGGTAAATATCAGAAATCATACAGAAGGGGAGAATCTTTTTTTTTTTTTCTCCCACTCACATGCATTGGCTACAATAAATCTTTTCTACAACAAAAAGATGGAAAAAGCAGATACTTGATACCGATAGAAAGTATGTCTGTGCCTAAAAATGTAGCTCATCTTAGTGAAAATATTACCCCTGTAACACTGGCAAGGTCAGCATCAGCTTGGCTTATTTGCTGTTTAAGTCCCTGTTGTGCATGTTCGAAAATGTTTTAAGTTGTTTTGTTCACAAAGTAGCACAGTTCACTTTGTTGTGCTGGATCACTCCTTTTTCTCTATATGCAGCTCCTCTCTCACTCTCTGTGTCTTTAGGCTTCTTGGGATTCAGAAGAAAGGAAGAAAGAAATGTGTTTTTCAAGATGAAACTGTGAATTCATTTTTCGCACTAGGACAAAATTCTGCCTAAAATGTCTGTGCAAACAGTCCTCAGGCAGAAAAAAGGATGGTTCCCCTTCTTACTGAAGCCAGCCACATGACGGTGATATAGAAAGTCTTTATCTTTCTTTAACAGAAGATGAAGATATGGGTTCAAATCATTCTTTTGTGATGACAAGAAGAGAAAATGTAAGAAGTTGTCCTAAAAAATTAAAATATTTTCTATGGAGAAGTCCTGTGACAATAACCTAGACAGAAAGAATGTAATAAAATAAGAGCACTCCAAGAGCTCTTTGGTGCATGATTTAATATAAAAGTCTGAAAAATAAGTGGCACTATGAAAAGTTCCCTGAGAGATGAAGTGTGTTCTCCAAGTCAGCTAAATAAACATGCTCTCTTCCTTTCTCTCTCAGTATTAAAAAGCTTGGTCTAAGAATCTGAAATATACTTGACTATATATGGAGATAAAACTCAACTAGACAAAGGCTTAAGCAGGCTAGTTGGACTCACTATGAGAAGAAGGTTGCTTCAGATGGCTTCTCTTCCAACACAAATTATTCTATTATTCTATGATTTAGTGATTAAAACTAATTTCTAGATACCTCAAGCCTTATCAGTAGTCATAAAAAGAAAGGCTGGAAATTATCTAGAGATAGGTTGTAGAAAATTGTAGAATTCAGATCTGTATTGATGCAAAGTTCCTTGGGGTGCGGGGAGAAGTGGAGGGGCAGGGGTGGAGGTTGTCTGCAGAGGAAGGCAGATTTTTCTAAGTTATTTGGTGAAATGAATGTTTCATTTGCACATTTCATTTGAAATGTTTCATTTGAAATGTTTCATTTGAAACCCAGTTTCACTGGGTTAATCTGAGTTTAAAATTGTTTTCCAAACATATATCCTTTCTTAGAGGTCACCAAATCAATCCACTTGCTCTAAAGCAGAATCAATTTTACCTAGGTTATTCCTGACAAATGCTCATCCAACTGTTCTTTAAAATCTGCAGTGTCAGAGCTTTCATTTTTTTCCCAACAACAATGTATTCCTTTGCTTAACTAGCCTGTCCTTTAGAAAAAAATTCTTGTGAGAAGATGACCTACCTTGCTACATTTAAGCTTATGACGAGACCATTGTTCCTTTACTCACAGTAGACATGGATAAAAGTTCATTTTCTTCTAAACCACAGTTTTTTTATTTTCTTTAAGACCATCATCATATCTCCTTTTAGTCTTCACTTTTCTAAACAACTCCATTTTCTTCAGCCTTTCTTCTTACATTGTTTTTAGACCTCCAATTGTATTCATTTTCTTGATTTTCAGTCCTGATTCATTCCACAAACCTCTTTTGGAATGCTGGAAAAAACCTGTTAATTTGGCTCCATACGTTAATGGAAATATTTGCATCTTCTACTAACTATGAAATGTTTGCTCAAGATTATATGGAGTGCAATTTGTTTTACATTACTGCAAAGAGAGTTCACTGTGATGAAGAGTTGCAGGGAGATCAAACACTGAATGACCACAGCCATTCTCAGTTCTTTTGCTCAGAACAAATGTGAACGATGCTTGTGCAGTGTTCCATGGCAAACTCATTAAGAAACATCGTTACTGGAAAGATTCACCACTCTGAGTAATGTGTGTGTATATGAGTCACAATTTGGCAGTAAAAACAGTAGAACAGATATATATTTTTTAAAATACACGTTTTTTAAGATCACAACACTAAAAATGTCACTGTAAAAAAGCTCTGCTTGTAATACTGAATATATGAACATCTTACCTCATACAGTTATTTCCTAATTATGACAGAGCTGAGCTTGCATCATGCAGAGGTTGCCAAAGAGCACATATTCCAGGCAAGACCCACTTCTATTCAAGCATAGTATCCTATTTCAAAAAACTTAGATTCAAAGCAAGGCCAAACACAAAATTTTCTTCTGGATGGACTGCATTTTGATCAATATTACATGAATAACTTTCTTATTAAACAAGTAACATCCAAGAGGGATCACATTAAAATAGTAATAGCTAATTCAGCTGTTTTAAAAATATCTTAGTCACAAAAAAAATTTCATCCACCTGAAAAAAATGAATATTTTATCACTAAATAAGCAAATGCTTCCATTCTTCTATGGATATATAACTACTGACATGAAGCTCAAATTGTGTTTCAAGCAACACATAAATCATGCTTGGAGGATTTGTTTTTCTCCATGTCACAGAAAGAATACATATATTATTTACAAAACCCACCAAAATGCCACAGAATTGGCAATGGATGTCCAATGTTATATGTGAAAAAAATTCTCATTTTGGGAGATGAGGAGGAATACAACCTTCTACACAACCATCTTGGGACTCTGTGATTTCGTTTTGTAGCAAGGGAGTCACTGTTTACACAGTGAGTAGTTCTTACATAGCCCTACACATGCAATGAGTTTACCTTCATGGAGCCCGACTATCTCCATATAGAATGGAATCCAAGGAGTTTTCTCACTCATTCATTTGTCCAACGGATTACAATTTCTATCCTTTCTAACTATAATTAGCCCTACTGCATCAGCTCAGCCTCAGACTTTCTGTCTTGCAATGGATCAATCAGAGGAAAGATTAAAAAACTTATTTGTGTAATCCATGGCTGCACTTTAGAAAACTAAATTGCTGTCCTGAAACTCTTAGCTAAGATGTCACTGTATTGCAGAGACATTCAGTATTCACTTTTCAATCAGTTGCTCTTAGGCCCAGAAGTTCCTTTTTGAAAGAACTCAGTAGTTCAGTATCTATGTACTCAATAAAACCTGGAAATTAAACTACCTTTTATCTGTCTTTAGGAGCTAAATCAAATATATTTGCCCTAGGAAAAAAAAAAAAAAAGCACAGCTTTTTGACAGGATTTTCTACAAAGTTAAAACAGAGGTACTATTTATATATGAAGGTACAGTATCCACCAATGTACTCAGTAAGTGCACACATGCTTTCTCAGGGACTCATGTTTTCAAAGAAAAAGGTAATCCCCTACACTCTGTAAAACACAAAAAATGAAGTTTCCTATTTTTGTATCCAGAAAAGAAGACAGTGCCTCAAATTAGAATCAAACTCGATTCTAAGCAGGGCTTATTTACACAAGTCAAAACTCATACTTCAGTTTTTATTTCATATATTCAGGTACTTCAAGTCCTGACCCTCGTCCAAGGAGCAAAAGGTAATTGAGGAAAAACCCCTATCATAAATATATCCATTGGCTGGTTGTTGATGTTCACACACACACTTCAGCAGTTGAACGTGCTATTGCCTGCAGAACAAACTAACCTAGAACTCCTGTTAGTGGTGAAAGCCAGTTTAACAGGGAATCATGTTCATTACCTTCATCTTCAAGCTTTTCTTGGACCCAGCCATTAGACTTGGTCATTAAAGGGATAATAGGAGTATAATTTGAATTTAACAGTTCTTTGAACTCCAAGCTTATCTGTCTGCACCCTATACAAAATGGACAATACCTTCCTAGACTACTAGGGAGACACAGCCATGCTCCTGCAGCATTCTGACTCCAGACCAACAACCACATCACACAAGCTGTGCTGATAAAGCAAACCATACAAAATAACTAATTTGTAAAACCTTCTAGCCATTTCTAGCAGGCCCTTTATGTATAAATTCCTGCATTAAGTAAAATCTGAGCTTCAGCTCCCCATTCATAAAAACAGAATGACAACACTTTGCTGTCTTATGGGGAAGATATGAAGATAAACACCTGAATATGTCAGTCTCCAAAGTAATGGGAGAAAGATGAGTTCCTTAGCTAAAACAACAATGCTAGCAGTTCCTTTGCCTGGTATTTTGATAGATATAAAGAAGGCTGTTGTATCTAAGAACTTCAAGGGATACAAATTAGTATTAAAAATCAAGTTTGCATCTTAAGGAAATTATATTACAAAAGCTAAACACTTCTTCAGAGTTTGAAGAGCTGAGAAGTTGCATGTGGACAGTTCTGGCAGAAATAATCTTTTTCTTTACCCAACTTCCTCTCATCTAATGTGTACTCAGAGCACATCTTCCTGTGCAGCTGGAGGCTTTGTTACAGACAGAAGGATGCTGCTTAGTGTAGCCAGTGTTTATTGCCTAACTTTTTTTTTTTTAAAGACGAATTTGGAAAATTTCCCAGATAATGCATCTGCCCCCATCACTGGCACCTTGGAATGTAAGGTCAGACATGGAGGCAGTGAGGACAACTGTATTTATTAACAATGAATAAACTGAACTGTCTTTTTCTGGATTAGCAGTAGGAGATCGCAGACACAGTAAGAAGTATCTGTCTGCTGACCGACATGTACATGCTGGCACACTTTTGTGTCAAAAATGTACACAGCTGCACACACACTAAAGTCATTTCATCTCTAAAGCAAAATTGCCAACTGCTTGTCTTCAGAGATGGGTAAATAAGAGAGGGTCTGAACAACAAAACAAGTGCAAAGTACAATTAAAGAATATTTTTTATTCATTTAAGAGTCTTTCTTTCTAAATACTCCTGGATTTACTATACTTTTCCCTCCTTCATGTTTTGGAAGAAGGACTGATGATCTACTCAGAAAAAAACAGTTTTATATTTCTCAAAAACTTTATTGAGTTGCCAAGTACCAAATTAGACATTTTTAGGTATCAAAACAGGCTGATTTAGCCTGATTGTCAGTCATTAGCAGCAGGTGTCTGCACAAATTGCCTGGCGTGTTTTGGTTCTACACCATCTCCAGATACTGAGACTAATAGCTGGTTGAAAAGAAAGAACACAATCCAAAGCAATTATAAATTGTATTTATCCATACAGCATTATCAGCCATCAGGTGCCAGTACAAAGGGACTTCAACATCTTCTCCCAACCTGTCTGTCCAAACTCTGTCAAATCAGCCCAGCCATCTCGATAAACCTTATTCAAGGCCTTAAACTTAGCTTGGGGAGCATAACTGAACCCCAGACTGAACTGGTGCTTGGGTATATTACTCATGGGCTTGTCTGGTGACAGAAAGGCATGTTAACAACTCCAGTAGCACAACACCTTCTTCCCCAACACTCTTGGAGACTTCTGATGAGGAGAGGGAAATTCAGTGATACTCCTAATTCTTCATATCTGATTAAACTATTTAACTAAACTGCAGTGATGGGCTGACCAGAGCTAGAGTGACAAAAACTGCAGGTCACAATTCCTTTGGTGTTTAAATTATCACAACTGACAACAGAAGAAATACATAAAAGATTTTTTTACTAAATATACAGTAAAGGGTGCAAATTTTAATACCAGGAAAAGCATTGAGCAATTTGGATGAGGAAAGAAGCCCAACAGCTGTTCCTACCGGTTCCTGCACAAAGACAGGTTTTGCAAGTCAACATGGTGTCAATATTTAACTAACACATTATCACTTGATGTCAACTCCTCAGTCCTCTTCAAATCTTTGGCATTCTTTTGGGTGTCAACAATGCTGCATGTTTTTTAAGTGCTAGCAAGAAAAAGAAAGAAATAAACTCACCTTCAAGTTTACTTTCTGTAAATCAGATACACTGGGTGATCAGAGAGAGACAAGAAGGTGATTTTTTGCTTTATACAAAACCTGAATTTGCACACACACATACTTGCAAATACCAAGATATCTGTGCTCACATATTCTTGCCAGAATTACCTGTGGTGACTCAGAAGACAATGGATGTCAACTACTCAGTCCTCTTCAAATCTTTGGCATTCTTTTGGGTGTCAACAATGCTGCATGTTTTTTGCAGCACTTATCTGTCTTAACAAACAAGGCTCAGTACCAGGGTGAGATGTGCCACACTGTGGTGTGGCCTTTGCACTATCAGCATGCTATCTAATGCCTGCTCTCACTGTTAGCTAGGTTCCTTTTGGATTTCTCCTTACTGCTATCAGTCTCATGACTTTATGTAGGTATATACACACACACACACACACTTCCTTTTCATACATCTTTTTAAACTATCTTTTTAAGCCTTCAACCCTGCCATTTCTTCTTGTACTTTTAAAAACTAACACATCACGCACACCAATGTAATATTTCACTTACAGACCTCTACATATAACCAGGTTAATCTACAGATTTTCAAAAAAAAATGTACTGTCTATATCTTTGCTTTATCCAAGAAGAGAAGACATCAGCAATCGATGAGAATCACAGAACAATGGATAATTGTTCTGCTTCAATATGAAAAAGGCACCATTTCAAAATAACTAACTAATCAGAAAAGAGTGGAGATAATACCCAGCAGCCTAGAAGCAGCAAACTTTTGACAGTTTGACAGCGTTTTTTTCTTTCCATGACAAAACAAACAGGACCCCAGCCAAAATGTTCCGAACAGGGAAAAAAGTACTTTTGGAATCCTCAGGCAACTTTGAGAAACCTCCAAAATATATCAAAAAAAACATGTTCAGTTATCACAGCAAATACATCAAAAAATTTTTGTCCCAGAAAAATAAATAAAATCCATCTTATATTCATCATTAGGAAATGAGTGAAATACGCAACAACATTCACCATCATGTACATCTCTATATCCAAAGGCAAGGGAATACAAATCCCAAATCGCCAATAACATTTTCCACAGGCTTTTTATCTAAGAATCAAAATAGCCAACAACATCACCAACAATCACACTATACTCATGAATTAAAAACTACAGATTTTACCATGAAAATTATATAGAAGAAAATAATAAATGGTAAAACAAATGCAGAGCACAATTGATACATTTTGTAAGTCATTGAAACTCACTTACCTGTAAAGTAAGTATTGGTGGGGATAGTGGAACTAGCGAATCTGTAATATCCATTTCCTGGGAAACGGATCCCTTTCATTACTTCTGTCGTCGATGTAGCTAAAGACGAATCCATCCTTTCCACCTGGTAAATGGGAGAAGGCCCATTAAGTTCTTCAGGTTCATTCCAATTTATCTTTGCCGTTGTGCTGTTTATTCCTTCAACATCAGGGGCACTGAGTTTTCTTGGAGCTGTGCATTAAAAAAAAAAGAAAAAATCCAGGTATCATTGTCCGTAATACTTGGGAAGTTATTTATTGCACATAACATAATTTTTGCAAAACATCTTGCTTCAGTTTCTGATGATCTTAAGAATAAATACAGATATCCATAGAAGCTCAATTAGAAAAATATATATTAAAAAAAAGTGCCAGAAAACAAAGCACATTCTTAATCTTTCTAGGAACTCAATTTCAATTCCACAAGAAATAGTTCATTTGTTTATTCAGGCTTTGGATAAATGTCTCTAGTATTATATCCAAAATATATTTTTATCAATCTGTAGCAATCTGATCCAACGCCTTCAAAAAAAGTATATTTGTATTCCTCCCTTGATTAGCCTCTCATGTCGTACTCACTGTAAGCGTGTGTCTGTATGACTTTCAGCATTGGATCTGAGGAGAATCTGAACAGTTATTCAACTCTTGTTAGATCTCAGCAGTATGGTACATGACAACATGGGTCTTTCATAACTGAGCTTATCCTCACCAACAGGAGCAGAACAGCTATCTGTCCACAAGGCCCATCAGGTTGTTTTCCTCATGGTGCACACAGAAGATATTCGCATTTGTTCAGATAATTACTCAGTTCAAGAAACAGATCCTCTCTAACGTTTCTCTACCAACACCAGTGCAGAGCAAGGCTCCATACAAGATTATTTCCATGAAGGTACCAGCATAAAATAGTTATGTTTTTACCATGAACCTGCTACCATTAAAACCAATACTCTGATATTCTTTCAAACATTCTGATAACGTTGGATACTCTATAGCTGAGTTATGAAGATTTAATTTTTTTTTTTTTTTTTTTTAATACTGTACAGTAAGCCACTGGAGGGCAGCACAACCTGTTTGGATAATGGTACAATGGCCATACAACTGGGAAAGAAATGGACCAACATTGAAACAATAAAAGACATGATCTAGAGAAGGACATGAACACTCTGCTACCTATAGAATCTATACCATCTTATCTTGCCTTTTTTTCCCCTCCTCTTCTTTCCCCAATAAAGAGAAGGATATACCAACAGAAACCTAATTTGTACCCAGGAAGTGAAATACAATGACAACTTGTAAAAATTACTTCTTCCTATAATGACATAGTAAAGAGCAATAAACGCCTTAGAAGAACAATAAAACCTGAATTAAAATACGGGCCTTCAAAATCTGACATAATACTTCACAGTAGAGAATTGTACAAAGTGCATGTTCTTTGGAGAAGGAGAGATTGCTTCATTTAGAATGAATTAATAACATCCTTTTAAACATGCGCACATTTCTAAGATCATTAACATATTTTTCATTTGTCCTATTTGCCCATAGCATGTTGCTATTTTTTTTTACTTTGCCCCCCTCTAACTTGATGAATACTCTTCTTGGAGAAAGCAAGGAGTAGGGGAACTGGGAAACTGCCAGCGACACCATGTGCTGTAAATTCCTGCTTAGGCATCATTTATGACTTCACAATCTAATTAGTATCTCACACTACGGTAGAAATTTACAATGTCAAAATTGAAGTAATGCAGCATGAGGTCATAAGCTTTCCTGCATAAGTAGGGCATAGCACTAATGAATTGTGGTATTAATGCACAAGTTTAAATAGAAAACATGGCTTAACAATCAAATTTTCACCTTTGAGGGAACTAGCGTATGTCAGCATTTTAAATGCGAACAGAAGAGACTGGGCCCTCCAGTTCAGCTTACTGATGGCAAAACAGAAATGCTAAAATTCATTATTTCTAAAACACATACAGCTAACTAACATTCATGACAATAACTATATATACTTTTAAAGTCTAGTATTAATAAACGGCAGTTAGTTGGACCATAATTATGGCATCTCTGATACCCAAACCTGAAGCTTTTATGGGGCTTATGCAATTAACTACTTAAATGCATCGTAACACTTGCTTCTCTGACAGGGAAGTATTGATTTTTTAATCATTTTCAAGTCTCCTCTAGCACAAATAAATGTACTACAGTTACAGTTAATGCACTGTGTACACGCATTAAACACTGGCATGACACCATTTATTATTTTGTGATATATGGAACAGAAGACTACACTTTCAGAAAGTAGCATCCTTTCTATAACATTAACAATAAAACCACAGTCCTGACAATGCTTAAGAATTCTTGTGCATCAAGAAGTGAAAGACTGTATGTAATAGGTTAACTAAGTTCTGTTTGTTTATTTGTTTTGTTTTTAAAAAAGGAAACACCAAATCAGAAACACAAACTGTACAGGAGCAGACAGGATCTGTAGCACTAGCCCACCAGGGCACTAAATGCTGAAATTAAAAATATCCAGGACTAAAACATACAGTATATATTTTCCTAAAGGTGTCACTGTGGTACCTGTAGCTACTTTCTGAAAGATGAATTGACTATAATTTTACCTATTTAATTTTTTTTAGTCACGTTCTGTTAAGACACATCTGTCAAAATAATGAGCGTACTACATTTTAGTGGATTCAAAGTCACATTTTGTGTATTTTAATTATGTAGTTTTAATGTCTTGCTATATAATACATATTTAAAATATTATAAAGCTAAAACAGTATTTAAAAGCCCATGATTGCTGCATGTCATTGTGTAGCAGAGGGCACAAAAAAGACCAATAAAGACAGATGGTCCATACAGCTTATGTTGAAGTCATATATCTAAATATAGATGTTGCTACACAGGTCATTACAAACAAGCCTTTCCCATGTGTGCATGCACACACATGTACACAAAAATGAAGTTGGTAAGTAAAGAGCAGTTAATTTTGTTTTGTTTGAAATAATATCATTTTAGTTTTAGACTCGAAGACAGATGCCAGCATTTCGCTCTGAACAGATGGTAATTCCATCTAATAGTGCATCTCTGTATTAGTAAGGTCTGCTGTGTATACAAACAGTAATAAACACTAGGTAAGGATCAAAATAAATTTTAATTGTTGACATTAAATTCTGGCAGCCACAGTTCTAAGGATACAATACTTCTTTCTCAAGTCTGTCAGGTTTACTAATGCAACTGCTAAAGCTTTTCAATACTCTGCCAGATTCTTGTCCCAGGAATAACATATTTACATGGTGGCTTAATTTAACGGGTTTACATACGTTTGAATAACTACTGCTCAGCATACCGTAGGTAGATATTTGTGTACCCTTCCACAGAAGCCTTCAATTAGCCATTCTGAATAGTTCAGAAAGGTAAAAAAAAAAAGTATACCGTTTTTAATTATTGTTCAATTGAATTCAAAATGCACACATACAAATTAAAATAGAAAATGTTCAGCAAATTTGAGTGCAAAAACTTAAAGGAAGTCTATTTGTTTTCAACTCAGAGTTTACCTTGCAGGTAAAATCCCATGCCTCACTACTGGACAGCCATTTCATTTTTGCTACAAGTTATTAGTCCAGAGGACCCTGAGATTCCCATAGCATTTCTGGTATGAACTTTTCTATCTCTGTGCTTCACAATAGTATCACTCATTTCAACAGTAAATGAGTCAAGAAATAATACTTCTGTCTTTTATCAATATTTAGATTTTTTTATATATTCTTTAGAGTCCATGTTGGACTCTTCTACAAAAATGAATAAAAAACCATCCATAATGGACTTCAAAAGAAAGTTTAATAAGACAGATATGTTATAATCATATTTCTTTAAAAATAGATGTAATACACAGTATTTTTTAAAAATCATGAGAAATATATTGCTTCCACCATATGGGACGACCAACGACTCACCAACCGATTTAAGATGCAGCATATTGAGCTGACCATATGTTACAGTGCTGTTGAATGGCTGAGTGATTCATGCCCGTCACATTCTAGTATATCAATTAAAGCTCCTTGAAGTCTGCATGATTTGTGTCTCTGTTATTAAACCCTGCTAATTCATCCCACTTACACATCTGTTATAAATCTCTAGGAGTGCTGCATGATTCATGGCAATCTGTGAGCATGGTACAGCAAATTCTTCTCCTTGTAATTAACAGTAAATTGTTTTACTGCCATGCAATGAATTTTTCAGTTATATTGCAAATGAACTCCTAAATGCACAGTTCTTTCCTAAGAACTGACTTATATCATTAGGCAATTAAAAAGTATTGCTTTGAACCAAAAGCTTTTCATCAAGAGGAATCCAACTTAAACATAGCTTAAAAACCTTGCAAATTTGACACCGGGAAAAGCACAAACTGAGCCATTTTCTGAAGTATAATATGTGGTTTGTAGGGGAGAAGAAACAAATAACTTTTAAGTCCCTAGAAATTTCCTGAAACTCAAAGAGCAGTTTAACTACATCTTGAACACTTGGCAAGACAAGTTTAAGCAGATACTATTTATCTCAGAAGTTACTTAAGTCATCTGTCATTATGAAATTTCTCAGATTACTTTACACTTTTCTAATTGTAAAACAGTGTCTTTATTCTTGAAATAAATAATTGGATAATTAGCCAAGCTGAATCATCAGAGGATTCCAATGCTGCTCAAGTGTTCTTGTCAAAGGTGAAGCAAATTCATTTCAGCTTTGCCTCTGCAGCTTTCTGAAGAGGCTTTGATTTTTTTTTCCTGCTACATTCTTGGCAGCAGCCTCAAATTCATGAGTCCATACATCAAGTCAGTAGTTTAACAACAAATGAAATTAAATTCAAAGAAGGGAAACTAATTGAAGGACAGCAACAAAAGTGTTTGGTAATGTGCTTTTTAATATGGCATGCCACATTTGCATGATAATTTTTCCTTTTTAGCATGGAGCAGAAAGTGACTAGCTTAATGAGGGATTATTCAAGACAGGAATGAACAAAATGCATTCATAACTAAGAACAAAGATTGTATTATGAAACGGAAACAGGCAACTGCCGAGAAGTAACTGGATGATTGGTTTATGCATTATGAATAAAAGGTAGAAAAATATTTATATTAGTATGCACTAATGACTATATATACAAGATTGTTGTAATTAAAATTATAAATTAACATATTAAGAGTGCTTGTTTAATCACTTTGGGTCCTATTCACAATGAAGAGACTTATGTACATGCATGCAAAACAATCTGTGTTTTCAGGCCTGCAGCAAATGGCCCTCGTATTTCTCTTCTGTAACAAAGGAAAATATACATTACTTATTAGCTGTTTAATGGCTATTTGTGATTTTAAAATTGAGGCATAGCTTTTTGTAGAAAAACAGTCTATGACAGCTATAAACAAATGCTGTATTGCCATGACAAATGGGTTGAGGCTTTTGAAAGGGGCTTGCACTGGGCATTATTCATGAAGGGGAAAAATGGACAAATTACTCAGATTAAAAGGCTAATAAAAAAGAAAACTACATCAATGAGTGTAAGGTAGCCCAGAAAGCCCATCAGCATCATTACCCCAGCAAACCCAGAGGCAACTCCGAAGCCACGAATACAACTGCTTGAGAAGTCTGCCAAGAAACCAGATGCAGCTGGTGCTGGAAGAATATCTTCTACAAATTAGCTTCTGAACCCTGTATTGCCATCAAAAGCAAAGGATCAGAAGTACAATGTGCTGAGGTAAATGGCAGCAATCACACAGACATACTTTGGTGTCTCTTACATTATTTTTAAATGAAGTGTTTTTTTTTTTTTAAAAAAAAAAAAGGCAAAGGCAAGACAGACGTAATTACAAGAAATAAGCTCAGTCACACAGCTGTTAATGAAACATAGCTGTATAGATTGTTCAAAGCACCCTTTGACTATCTGATTTGAGAGGGGTAGACTAAGCAATTGTACTAGCCCAAGCACTCACATGGGTAATTCCATCCTGTTGATATGTCAGAAGTTGCTGGGGAAAAAAAAAATACACTCTACCTGACTGAAAAATTTGGAAAACAAGAATATTTGGTCTTGGTAGATGCTGCAAAGAATAATGGAAGTCATTAATAAATTTTATGCAAAAATGATGTCAAAATACTACTTTTAAGGGACCGGGTACCAGCTGGTACCAGCTAGTACAGTTCTATAGATTCCAAGGTACCACGTGAACTAGATTCCAAGGTACTACGTGAACTAGAACCATTAAAAGCACTTGTGAAAATTAAATAAATAATAATAATACTACTTTTCAAAACCACTTTTGAAAATTAAGTCCAAACAAACAAAAAACACAACAAGATCTGGTACAACAATGACAATACCATTCTCAAAAAATAAACAAGAATCTGAACTCAGCAGAACCTGGAGAAAGGAATGAAGTATAATGTGACTCCAGGTGTTGAGACGAAACATATATAATTACTGTCCAATATTGCTTGTATTTACATACATGCAATTCCACTTGATGATCTTGGGGTAGGCACACATAAAAACAAAACTCGAATTGGATTTCAAAGTTTCAAAGTATTAAAAATGAACTTTCCTCATCTATCAGCCAAGGCTTTCACTAGCATGCGCACAATATTGTAGTGCATAAAAAGTATATAAAATATATATGGATTGTGAATTGTGCATTCTTAGGCATTTAAAATACTGATCAAAATAAGTATCAAATACTTTTTAATTAATTAAGTCTTTAAAAACTGTCTATGTAATTGTATCCGAACACCAAACTGAGGTTCTATTTGTGTCCAATCACCTTCTCTTTAAGTAATGAACATGAGTTGATTTTCTTCTTCCATTACCTTGACATGCTTGCTTTGATCTTTCATCCAAATACTGCACTACCATGTAACATTGATCTTCCAACACTTTTAGTATTCTCGGAGCTGGCATCAGGCATACCTGTGAAAGTCTTTTCATTCATCACACCTATTTTTCTTCCTGGTTTCATATGCATTTGTGATAGCTTCCACTCAGCTTTTTTTTTGTTATTCTGTTTTCTTTCCTTCCTCACTCCCTTCCTTCAAATTATTCTGGTTCAATTGTCTTCTTTTATTACCATTTACAAATATCGTAGCTTTGTATATTGGTGAGGAGATTTTTTTGCCGGTCTGACAAATATACAGCTGATTGTAGTTTTCTTTGACTCTCTTCCTGCAAAGATACTCACAAGATACCCTGGTACAGATGCCTATACTGATCGAGGCTAGAAGGGTTTGTTATGTTTGCTTTTGGATTATTTTAACCAATTTTAAGTTATACTCCAAAAGACTACTCATTGAAATACCAGCAAACTGTTTCTGATGCTCCTGCTCCCTTAGGTCTTATCCCTAAATTCTGTCCCTGACTGCAGAAATTTCTTTTAAATCCTCTCTCAAAAGCTCTTTCCTTCCTCAGCATTTATGTTTGTAATGATTTCATGCATTGTTTCTGTCCTTGTTTTTATTTGCTGTGTTATGTTTTATAAAAGATCAGGTTGCCAGAGAAAATGAAAAATTATATATTTTTAAATACTTTTTTTTTTGTAGCTAGTCTTCAAATTAACCTAAGGGATATGGGAAAAAAAAAAAAAAAAAAAAAGCTTAAAAATTATTTGAGACTTCTAGTGGCAAATTTTAGGAGACATTGGCAATTCCAAAAGCAAGCACCTTGCTAATAAACATCAGTTGGACACGTCAAAAATCACCATCATAAAGGTACCTATTGATTTAAATGCTCTGTGTGATAAATCAGTGTACTCCACACACGGAAGGAGTAGAGGTGGTTTTCCCTTATCCTTCTCAGGATGAGAGGAGAAGAATTAGTCTAATTTAGTATAAGCTGTAGCTCAACTTGGAACACAATTCGAAGCTCCTGGATTGTGTTACTATACAAGGGGACCATCATGCTGGAGCGCATTTCAGTCGAGACTTCCTCCAAAAAGCGCCCTTTGCCAGGGCATGAAGGGGGACTGGCATCCAGCCATGGAGGTTGCTTTTGTGCCAGGGAGACATTCCTTCACGAAAGAGAACTCCTCAACAGTCCTAGAAAGGCAATTTTAATTTCATTTTCCACCATTCAGCGACACAAAAGGATATTAATGGACTAAGACTTGATCATTTATTTTTACAAATGATGGGAATGGTTTCACCTAACTTTGTTCCAAGTTTGAACTCACTTTGATCTTAAAGCCATCACATATGTAGCGTTTCTTTTAAATTTTCTTTGGAAACACAGTTTTACAGACCTTTATGAAATGGAACATGCATCCATTAAAAAAACGCAAAAAAAAAAAAAGAAAAAACACAACCCGCATGGAGATTATTAAAAATTTTTCTCCAGAAATTAAAACTATGAATGATGAAAGATAAAATTGCGTGCAAAATTTAAGTGGTTTACTGTTTAGTTTGTAGAAATTCAAGACATTGCATTAACATGCTTTCAAACCATAAAAGGAACCCAAAACAAGACCGGTTTTTTATTATCAAGGCTTAAAACAGTAAGCAGGAAAAAGTTACACTGCAAAACAGCTAATATATTGGAATGTGTCTGTTATTCTATTTTGTATTCTCCTGTCTTCTCTAATGTGATAGGTCTCTAAGTATTAACACAACCACAGAGGAGATGGTCATAAACAAGCTGTCAGGCACAACTAAGCTACTGTTTCTGAATGTTTTAATAAATGTATAAATGCAAAGTTGGATCATTTGTAGCAATAAGGTTTGCCATTTAGGCCATATTTGTTTCCATGGTTATCAGCACAGACTGGAATGCTGCTCCTTGCATGGCTGTGTGGTACAGCATAAAGTCATACTCATACAAGTAGGAGGCTTTCTAGTTGGTCACCTTGAAATTTTAAGAGCTGGTAGTATAAGGAAAGAAAATAAATTTTGAAATCCACAATTCAGCAAGAGAGACAACTGACAGAGCAATCTTTGCCCACTGATACACAAAGGCAGTATGGTGAATCAAGGAACGAGTTATCCATCTTCCACTCAAGAACAAATGAAAAGGCAATTAAATAAAGAGACAAATGAAGAACAGAGGACACACTAGAGGTAATACCCCAACAGCCTAAACTCCAGTTCATGTATATAAAGCTTCCTATTTACTGGCTCTGGGCAACTCCTTATTCCCTGTCTGGAAACTCCCATACCTCTTTGTTGATTATGCAGAGGAACTTAGATGGAATTCAAGCAACTCAAGACAGCCCAGAGAACTTAGGAAAACATTCTGCACAGCAGAAATTTTCAGGGTTTTGTTTCTTATGGGAGACAAAATTACATAAGACAGGTAATTTCAAAGATCATTATCACAACATCTGCATGAGACCACCACAAACTGTTTAACTGAAAATGCTAATATTGTGAAAATAATTGATGTGTTTTAAATATCTATAAAAAAGCAAAACACAATGTGAAATAGTCAGCTCTCTGTAGGTGAGCACCAGCATGACGCATAGCATGGATTCTGAGCTTATATTTATAGTATTAAAGACGTGCATTAACTACCTTGTTCCAGGAATAAAGAGACTTGTGAAGCTGATTTTCCTAACAATTTTTCTCTCAAAACCCCCTTGATCCTCAGAAGTGAGTTCATGCCAGTCTTTTCTTCAAAGTAAATACAGGCTTTCTCCATCTCTGTTCCGTACTGATGCTTATTTTCTCCTAAATTTGTAGAAAGTTAGTAGCTTTGAAGTCCCTGACATGTGGTTGAAATTAACTCAAAGACTGACAATTTATTAAGGTGCACAATCACATATGTGCAGTTTCTTAAGCGTTGTTTCTGTAGGAAAGTGTATGTATACATATCTACAAAGCAAAATCTCATAAATCTCAGGGGCTAAATAAACAAATATTTTTGAAAAAGCAGACCCAAGGCATGTATGTTGCTTCCGATTTAGACACACAAACACACTATGTTCATATGTTAGAGTTTAAAACAAAAACAATGCAACTTCATGGGTTAAGCAAGGCATTGGCACACCATGTGCATTTTACGTCCCGTTATGTAAAAGTGACACACACTAAAAACAACAAATTAACAACTTAGCATTATAAATAAATGAATGTGTTCAGTCACATTTATGTACAGTAACCATTTAAATAAACATGAACATAAATATATACATGCATAACTTGTAATCGAGAGAGAAGTACACAAATCCTATTGCTGTAAGAGTGCAACCTTAAACCTTCATTGAAAACATTTTGGGTTTAATCCGTCAAGATAAACAAATAATAATTAAGCAAGTCACTTTGTATTAATACAACACCTACCCCTGTCACTGTGCATCAAACTATGATCATCTTAATGGTATTCATTAGTAAACTGCGTGTGAGCTTTGCACTTTGATACAGACTGTTTCCTTACCAGCTGCCAAGGTTTGCCCCATGCCTGGCTCACTGGTTACACAACCAATTTGATTGCAGAGAGTAACAGTAAAGTTGTACATCCCATAAGGTTTTAATCCCGTCACTACGTAGGATAGCTCATGAGCCTCAGAAATATGCAAAACCTGCAACGCAACCAGATTGGAAGACAACAGTTGGTTAATAATATTTTCATTCCTATTAATGGATGACATGTTCACTAATAAGAAACTTGTCTCTGAATTTGCAGATTCCTTCATTTAGAATACAGAAAAGCCTGCAAAGACCAACTGAGGGAGAGGATTATTTTGGAGAATCTGAACAAGATAGGATTTAGGTAATAATACTTCCCATCACACTGTTTTATGAGGCAATAAGCCAGTTCCTGAGTGGATAAATGAGGAAACAAAGTTATTGCCTCATAAAACTGTGTGGTGGTGCAGTTATCTCTACAAACAGTGCAGCTACAATCCAGATGACGAAGATGACACTATTAAGTGGTGACATCTGACCACCATTGAATGAGTGACATGATTAGCAGGCATTAGGAGGGAGGGGAATAACTATACCTACAGACATTTCAATCTGCTTCACTTAGAGCTATCAGAAAGAGTGGAACTGAGTCAACTGTTGTATTTCAGATATCTTCTTTATCAGATGTTTACTTAGATAAGAAGGCTTGCAAGCCTGTGACTAGAAGGAATTTACATTTACATATTGTTACAACAGCCCCAGGAGCAACAGTATCCTCTCTTCATAGACAAATAAATTGAGGTCCAATCTGTGGTAGCACTGAAGGACAAAATCTGCTCTGAAATGAGAAACACAATGGCAGAGCACAAGATCCACTCCCACATTCTGATTACCTCCTACCTTGCTAATTCTCAAGCTTTAGCTTACTACTACTGCCATGGTATTTGTTTGCCAAACCCAGTCACTCAAATTACGATAGTATTTTAAAATCATGTGTTTAGACTTTATTAAGTTTGTTTTCTGCTGTTTTAGGTTTCCCCACTTCAAAGACTGGTCCAAGGAAGGCAAGACTGGTGCAGAATGCAGATGAAAATGCAGATTCCTACAAAACAACATCGTTTTAAATTTATCACCAAATATAGCAACAATACAGAATCAGAACATGCAAAAATCAAGGCAATTTAAATGTTGTTGCTCAATCTCATCACTCTCAACTTTGAATCTCACCCACTACTGAAAACAAGTCAGCTCAGGAATACAACATAAAACCTGCAAGTAGTGTACAACATTACAGAGCACTCAAGATAAACTGATAGGTGAAAAAGTTAGATCAGATGATATCCAGCAACTCAGGGAAACAATTCATCACAATGACAAAGAGGACATCAGACTTTATTAATTCTATTATTACCAGTTAGAAAAAAATAAATGCAGCAATAATACCTGGGAAAATGGTGGCAAGAACCTTTGTTCTGTCATCAAACTGACACTGTATCCCATGACTTCTCCTCTTGCTAAATTATCTTCAGGTTTTTCCCATGACACATTGACAGAATATGGTGAAAGAGGGAATACTGATGGAGATGGCATGAACACTGGGGCTAAAATCAAATTAATAAAATAACATTCATAAAGTGACCAACATGTTTAATGCAAGCTTTCTCACTGTATTTGTAAAACACCATTTCAGACAGTCTTTTGGTTTTTTTAATTTTATTTTCAAGCCTAACAGGAATTTTCATATTATTTTCATAGCACATAAAAAATACCTCACCCATCATTCTCCTGTTTTCTACTTTGGCCATGAATGCAGAAGAAAACTCCACCTATGCCTTCAAAGAAATACTAATCAGCACTGATATCCTAACCCCTGCAGCAGGTAGGAAAGTACATACAAATGAAAAAGTCTTGAAAAAAACTTCATGCAACCTGGGAAAAAACTGATAAAAGCAAAAAGTGTTCAATACTTCAGCATCTTAAAAGCAATTTTGTTTGCTAGGCCAGTTTGAAATTAACATGTCTCTCACTTCTTACAAAACAGTTCCCTTGTCTTCCATAGCAAATCTGTAAAAGGATTGTTTGCACTGCAGTTAAATCCCCACCTGATTACTCTGTAATAATAGGACACCAACTCATAGCACTTCTGCTACATACAAACAACCATACTAATGGACCTCTTCCCAAATACAATTTAACACTTTTATAACATACTGTATTTAAGAACAGATAAGCACAAAGACTCATTTGAAAGGGGAATTAGTTTAGCCTGCTATTTTGCGGGAGCAAGTGACTGAGGACAAGATTTCCAAGCTAACAGCAAACAAAAGCATCAGTGATGTAACAGAGATATTTAATTGCAAAACAGAGGCTTTATAAGCCTAAAAATCCCTTAGATTTATAATGTAAACATAGAAATAAATATCTGTTGTTTCAAATAACAGGTTGTGGGAATCCCTTTTGAAAATCTGAACAGAAAGGTCATAAGAGCCCTTGCGAACTGGTTAAACTTTTGGAAAAAATGGCCCATATTATGACACTTGACCTCCATAAAAGCATATGAAAACTTTCAAGCACTGTATTCCTGAAAAGGTAACTCTCTCAAGTTCTTAAAAAAATAAATTAAAAAAAAAAAAAAAAAGAAATCTCTTTCTAAGCAATCAAAGCCTCAGTTCAGGAAAACTCCTTAGAACCTCCTCCGTGAATACATGTAACTTCTTGGACAACATTCTTTATTGACACCAACTGTTAATACACTTCTGACAAAACCAATACTTTTTCATGTATTCTCCCTTTAAAGAATATAAATAACAACAGGGAAAACAGTGGAGAATTCAAACACTGCTTGGTAGATTTTGCAGTCTTGTAGTTTTGAAATTTTGGTTTAATCGATAGGAATTATTCTCTTCAACAATATTATTTTGAGGTGAAGAACATGTTTTTGCTTAACATAATAAGTTCTGAGATAAACTGATCTATCTTTAATTAGTTAAAAAATGAGAAAAAATGAGAATTTGTCCCTATTTGAATAATCAGTAAGTACATTAAAATAAAAAGGCATTCTAATTTAGTTTTTCATTTCTATAAAACAAATTGAAAACATTACTTACCAGCCTCTCCTGTTCTTCCTGATATCCAGTCTGAAGATATGCTACCTGCCATGTTTACTGCTAGCACATAAAATTCATACTCTGTGAATGGCTCCAAATCGGTGACTGTGGTACTGGTTTGTGGTGGAGCCAGGGCATTTTCATTAGGAGACTCCATAACTGGTTGAGGACTGAACCATCCGCTGCTTTGGAAAATACGAATTTCAGGAAGAAGAAAGTTTCCAGCTTGTTTTAATTTTTTTCTCATGTAAAGTTCATATCTTATAATTATGCCTAGAGAAAATTGAGCCAGAAAAAATAGTGCATTTAAACACTTTCCAGAGTTTTTCTAAAATACCAACACCAATATATTTAATGAGTTAACAAACAATCAATCAACCAACATCACAGAAAATATAGTATAAGAAGCTTTCCTAGTTTCTGCTATTTCCATCCAAATGTTCACTTTGGTATTTCTTGCATTACCCTATTTTCCCTTCCATGCAGTTTCAGGATCTGAAAGCAAATGGCTAGATTGCAGTGTGAGTTCTACCAGCCTCACTGGAAGATTATATCTTACCGAATGTCAACTGGAAATTACTTCAGGCCTCTAATTTTCAAAAGGTGTGGATTTGGGGTTTTGGTTGGTTGGTTGGTTTGTTTTTGGTTTTGGTTTTTGTTTGGTTGGTTTTGATTTTGCTTTTGTTTTGCATAACGGGTAAAGAATCCTTAAGTGACAGTCTAACGCTAACCTTTCAGAAGATACTACTGGAGAGGAGATGTGTGTGTATGAGTTTTCCACCAATGTAAACCTATTCCATATGCAGGAAGGTCTCAGTACTTTGGAAAAAAAAAAATCACTATTATGCTATTAAGTGATACATGATCTAGGTTGAATCATGAAAGCAATTTAACTGTAGAAATAGACTGTAAGAAAGCTGACTGGAGATTTCCCAAATGGAAAAGATGAGAGACACAGTAAAGCCCGGAGTTAATGACCATTTGGGCCTGTATTCATGCACAGAACTAGAGAGGTTGCCTGGGAGAAACAGTTTCTCTGTTTGTCCTTGTAAAGACCAGGAAATCTGACCAGATTCTTTTTTTTAATAATAAAATTTATTAAAAGTTATTAAAAAAAAAAGAAAAACCACACAAATCAAAAACCAAAACCAACCAAACAAACACAAGACTATTGCTTAAACCTTCCTGTGCTAGCAATATTGTAAGGAATATATGCTACAGGCTGAGACACAAGTGCTATTAGCAAATATCACAACCTGCACTATAGGAACTACCCCTCTAAATACATATAAGCATTCTTGTGTGGGCATTCCTCCTGTCTAATCTGATACTAGTTGTCAAATGAGATGTTCGAAGAGAAAGGTGAGCTCCCCATAGACAGAGACTCATTTTGTGAACAGATCAAAATGCTTGCTTGCGCATACACAAATATTTGTGCATGTAAGTGCAAGTTCACAAAGCTCCACTGCATATAAACTAAATGATACAGTGTTCAATAGTAAAATCTGTGGCATCACAGAAGTATCCTACAACAGCTGTGTTCTCAGTCTCAAAAATCTAAAATATTATTACACAAGTTAGACCAGCAACTCCTGGCAATCATCTAATCCCTAACAAAGTTATACTGGTAATAGAATTAGTTACTATACATGACGGATGGCTTTAAAAACAGACTTCTCTGTTAATTCTTACAATTTTTTCCATAACTGTTATCCGTTTATTTATTCTTTGTAAGGCAATATCACCACATCTGTCTGAACTAGGCGATTTGGCAAATTAGGAAAAAATTAACTTTACTCTAAATGTTTAATTATAAATGTGATTTTTGCTGCAGCAGATGCCACTAAAGGCTAAATTATGGACCAAACACATTCAGTTGAAGTTCTGGACTCCAACAGAATAAAACGCAGACTCTGAAGATACATTTAGTGGCAGACGGGCAAATTCAGGCAAATCCCTTACTTAATTCTCAGCTCATGTTGCACTGGTAAGTATATTCTAACCAGATTTGAGGAAATGCTCTTGCTTCTTGGCAATACCTTTGACTTACAAAAGTAAATACAATGTCTTACCATTTGGTTTCTCGGGTGGTGACCATTCCACAGTCAGTTCTGTAGAGCTGATAGTTTCTATCAACGGTGGGCGTAGCTCTTCTGGAGGTGCTTGTGCAGTAATTACTGTTACTGGCTGGCTCTTTAAGCAGCCTCCACTTGTACAAGCTTGCACAGAAAAAACATATTTTGTAAATGGAATGAGATTCCAAAGAATTGCTGACGTTTTCAAGCCTTCATACTGACCACAAGGCTGAAGATCAACAAAGTTAGTACATGTCAAAATGTATTTCTCTATGGGCCCAGAGTCATTGGAGAGGCTTGTCCAGTGAAGTAAAACAGAGCGGTGACTAACAGGAAAGACAGGATTTAAATGCAAGCTTCCTGTAGGAATCCCAGATTTTGTTCTGTACATCACTGAAGCACTTCTAGTCAAACCATGAACATTGCTGGCTTGGACGTAATAGGAATAGAAGGTATATGGGGATAACATGGTATCAGTGAAGGTCTGAACACCTAAAACAAAAAGGTAAGAAGATAATTTTATCAGTCTAACATGTTAAAAATAATCTTAATTCGACTGAAGTCTTTCCAGTCCCAATTGCAGACATAAGATATTTATGCCCATTTACATGTTCTTCTTGAGATCATTATTAACACTGTAACCTTTCAAATTTATTTTTTTTCCTTTTAGACAGGGGAAAGCCCTCTCCTTTTCCCTCTGTTGTCTTCCACTATACATTGGCATAATTGGAGAAATAATTTTTCCACTGTATTTCTCCCAGTACCTGCTTTCATGATGGACAAGATTAATACAACTATCTTCTTGTTCCTCCTTTGCTCAAAAATAGTTTTTTTCAAATGTAAATCTGTATCAATATTAGTGGACTTGCTTTAGAAAAAGAAAAGCAAACCATTCTGTAGATTTTCACACCTTATTCATTTCACAGTGGAAGACATTCACTTTCACTTCCTCACTTCTAAAATAGTGCTTAGTAGTTCATTTGTAAAGCATTTGATTTTGCATGAAAAGTGAAACAGAAGTGCAAATAAGTATTAAAAAGGTATATCTAAAGCCTATATTTACCTTCCTCATCCCTATCTTTTTAGCAGCCATGACCATGAATAGCTCCTGTGCACATGCCAGAAGCAGTGACACATCTTAGTCATCACAGCACAATATAAATTTATGTACAACCATACCATCATACATTTCTTTGTCTTAAAAAATAGGAAACATTGAGTAATGTAGTACATTTGAGAGCACAGATAGTATGAAACTTTTCCAAAGCAAAAGGAGAGGACACAGCTATTTCTACCTGTTCTCTGGATGTTTGCCCTGGCAAGGCAGCCCTAAGTACAACTTGAAGAAGAGGATCACAAAACTATTAGTATTGCTAGATCACAAAATTATTAGTATTGCTAGATATTCAACCCTTGACATTGTAGCACTGTGCTGGGTCAGCCAAGATAGGTATTATGTTCACAAGTGGCTGGGGGTTGACACAGCCAGGGCAGCTGACCCAAAACTAGCCAAAGGGGTATTCCATCCTGTACAGGGTCACGTTCAGTTATAAATGGGGAGTTGGACAGGGGAAATCTCTTTGTTTCTTGCTGCTGCTGGAAGTAGGCTGGTCCAGAACACTCTCAGCTCTCTTTGGGACATGTGGTTCAGTACTACTGTATTTCGGGCATGAGCCACTGTCTGTGACTGCAGAGGAGGCTTTTGGTGCAGGCTGCTTCCATTATTGTTATTGTTAATTTGTTAGGGTTTTGGGGGGATTGGTTTTTTGCCTTTGTTGTTTTTTTTTTTTTTTCTCTGCTCTGTTAAACTGTTCTCATCCCAACCCAAGAGTTTTCCCTTTTGTTTCCTGATTCTCCTCCCCATCCCACCAGGGGCAGGGAAGAGGTGAGAGAGCAGATTTAGTTGCTGGCTGGGGTCAGGAGCTGGGGCCAAACAACAGTCCTTTTTGGTGAGCCAGATGGGAGACGTAAAAGGTTCGGTGCATTCCAAAGTATCTGTGCTTCCACTGAACAATAGTATATTTTTTTTTACTCCAGGGTATGTGTCAATAATTAGAAAGACTCAACTTCTGCAAAATGTTAATGCTGCATTGGTATGAACATGCAACAAGGAAGCTGCTAGAACAGAAATTAAACCTTACTGGTATTAAACCATATTTGTCTCCTTAAAAACAAACAACATACTAGTGTGCTGTATATACATAAATCCAAGATCCAAATCCACCTCCTTTTGTTTGAGAAGAGGAACAACAGTAGCACAAAATAGCCTTTCCAGCTAGGACAGAATGCCAAATCCTTGAGGATTGCCTTCTGCGGATCCCTTTGCAAGCCTCAACATGAGAGAAGTGATGCTGCTAAAGGGAAATCAAGAGCTACACTGATAGCTTAACAGAAGGTGCTAAAAGTTAGAGACCACAAAAAGCTTTCCTAATCTGTTAACAGTTTAAAACCAGGAGGATGAAAAAAGGGAGTTTAAGCACATTATGGTCTCTTCCATTCACCCTAATTCTTTCTCTGGGACGTCTTGTAGATTTTGGATCCTATATATATTTGCAGGGAATACTTTTGGTGAGTAAATTCAGGTTTTTCAGATTAAAGAGTTAAAAATTATCAGCCATTTTGGGTGACTCAGTTTGCCAGATTTTAGACCAGAGTAGTCCTTTCTTTCAAACAAAATTAATAACACAGAACAGTAACTCATTAAAATAAAACAGAATAATGTGTTCAAAATGACAGAAAATTATAATGACAGAAATGAGAAATAATTAAGAAAAATTGCAGATGTTATATATACATATATATGTATATATATACACATGCACAAAGGCAAAACTTTTTATATCATCTTCCTATAAATACTTACTATAAGGGTAGTAGTCTTCTATTGTATAAATTTCAGCCTCATCCCTATACAGCTGGTAAGTAAGCCTGTTAGAATTTGGAGAGTCAGGGGAACTCCATGAAAGACTGATAACAGACGAATTGAAAACTTCTCCTGTAGGAGGCGGCTGCTGGAATGGAGCTAAAACATACACAAAACCACAGGATGTGAGAATGAATGTAATCATAATCACACAAATTAAAATAAAAATGCAAAGAAACTGCTAAGTTTTCTTCAAGAAAAAACATCAAGTAAATATACAGTCACTCAACTAACATATTAATAAATTGATCCATCCAAACATTCTCCAGCAAAGCTTTTTATCCAAGTATGTGAAAGAAATTTATGCATTTAAACAAATTACAAATAAACTTAATCATTCTTTCCCCCTCAAATTAAAGTACATACACAACAGTTTCCCAAACACTTTGTTGTTGTTAATGTATTTCAACATCTCTATAAAACAGGAACATGTTTATCCGGCCACATTATTGAAGTCGATAGTTCAATTATACTTTATTTTTTCCAGAGGATTCAATCCATTTTAGCACAGGGCAGGCATAACTTCCTCTAATAGAATAGAAATGGAAAGTCCAACTAACTACAAATTTCACTCAAGTATTACAATAACCCTATTTAATTAAATGACAAAAAACATAAAGGGGCAAATTTGGAAGGTTATTTAGGCAATTCACTTCCATTTGTTTCCAATAAAATATAAATCAATGAAAGCGAGGTATCTAAGTTTTTAAGAAATCAGCTTGAGATTCTTATTTACCAAAATACTACTCTGCTATCACCTCCATTAACTGGAAAAAGTGCTACTTAATCGCACTGGTATCAATAAAGAGAAAAGTTCACAAGCTGAAAGTCTCACTTTTTCAAAAAGAACAGCTCAAAATCCCTCCTATCACTCTTTGGTAATCCAACTGTATGATCGTGATCCTTTCTAAGATAATTTGCTGTTACCCAGAAATCAAACTTTACGTGCATAGATAGAAACATCAACATATATACACATACACATAAACATACTGTTTTACAGTTCGACTCCATGATCTTAAAGGTATTAATACACGATTCTCTGATAGTACAGAATCCTGGCACAGGACAAAGCTGCTTTGTTTTGGCCACTAGTGACTGCTATAGCTTGACTCAAAGGTAGACTGTGCCATCCCCTACTGTCTTTACCAAGGGAGGGAAAACCAGGGGAGCACAGATCTAAAGGAAAATATTTTGCTCCAGGGATTAGAATAGTCAAGCGCAGTACAGAAATCTAAATATGGAGTAAGCTACGAAGAGCTGGATCCAGAACCACCCAATAAGCTTTTCTCCCTTACATTAAGCATTATGGGCAAATATCAAAATTAGGAGCATCCAGCATGGCATTGCCAGCCAGGCAAGGGAGGTGATTGTCCTGCTCTGCTCTGCACCAGTGTGGCCTCACCTGGAGTTCTGTGTGCAGTTCTGGGTACCGCAGGATAAAAAGGAATATAAAGCTGCTTGAGAGTGTCCAGAAGAGGGCTACAAAGTTCTTGAAAAGTTCGGAGGGGAAGCTTTATGCGGAGTGGCTAAAGTCACTTGGTTTGTTCAGCCTGGACAAGAGGAGACCTAATCACAGTCTACAGCTTCCTCACAAGAGGAGGAAGAAGGTTAGGAGCCGATCTCTTATCTTTAGCAAGCAATAACAGAACCTGAGGGAATGGCAGGAAGATGTGCCAGGGGAGGTTCAGGTTGGACATTAGCAAAAGATTCTTCACCCAGAGGGTGGTGGACACTGGAACAGGCTCCCCAGGGAGGTGTCATGGCCCCAAGCCTGACAGTGTTCAAGAAGAGACTGGACAACACCCTCAGACACATGGTGTGAACTGTGGGGTTGTCACATGCAGAGACAGGAGCTGGACTCAATGATCCTTGTGGGTCCTTCCAACTCAGGACATTCTATCATTCTATGATGACTATCATCATCTTTATCACGTGGATATTTCCTTAATATACACAATTCACCAAATTTTATTATAAGTATCTGTTCAGCCAACCTAACAGGAGACAAGAAGTGAAGAGTGAAATTGCAGACAGAAAGCAACAGTGAGGACCTCAAACCACAAAAGTGATAGATGTAGTGAGTTATACAAACAGTGGGTCACATAACATTTTGGCTTTTAATACAAATCTGAAATGTGATTTGAAGCTCTTTTAGCATAAGATAATGAAAAGCCCTGTTCCTACTGCAGTCTTTCAGCCAAGAAATAGCAGAAAATACAGTGCGCTTCTAAAAGATGAATCCAATTTCAAGTCACAGTCAACTTCAAATTGGATCCATCTTCTTGAAACACCCTGCATTTCTAGAATTCATTGGATTGGACAGCACACAATCATCATCTCCCATTAGAAAGCACAGATTGTTGCATTGCCAGTCTAGAGCTTTTGAATTCAGCTGAGTTTGGAAGTAAATCTACACTACAGGAGTTTGAGAATCTAGGGAAATAAGTGCTCCTAAATCCCTCTGGCATCTTTGAAAGTTTCTCTCCAGGTAATACATGATTACAAGACCTGAGCAATCATACAAATTCACCAGCCTAACCTTCACACTCCATTCTGAGTCTCACACTATTGCATATTGCTCTCATTTGTTTGTTGTTTCACATTTTAGATGTGTAAGCAAAGTACAGAATCACAGAAACACAGAATGTTAGGGATTGGAAGGGACCTCAAAAGATCATCTAGCCCAATCCCCCTGCTAGAGCAGAAACACTTAGATGAGGCTACAGTATTTCAGATTTTTATGCAGCATCTAAGACATAGTTGGTCTGAAAAACTGAAAATAGGTCTTCTCCTTAAAGAAGGTTAGTTGGACAGTGACAGCAACTTACATTTGCTTCCCTTGGCAAAGACTTATAACCAGTAATAGTATGTGTCAACAAAATACTGTTCTGCAAGGAAAATAACCACAAATATCAAGCCAGGTAAAGCTTCATATCTGTGCAACAAGTTAAAATATTTTGGTACGAATAACAAAAAGACTGCAATTGCTATATCATCTATGTCCAGAAGAGGACTCCGCTTGTCATTTAGAATACTGCTTGATGTATTTTTTTCTCACTAAAATCTATGATATTATTTATCTATGTCATATTATTATTAATCAATTTTATAGTTGAATTGCCATTGACCTTTATCCAATGTATATACCAACATAAATAAGCAGGTTGGTTTATATTTGCAAAGCACTTCTAAGATGAACAGCATCATAAAAGTGCCATGTATTATTATCATTATACATTCAGTTGAAACATTCTACATTTTTTAAAGAATCAACTAGCCAATCAACTGTTTGCACAACGAAGAGATACTATGCCTTTACAGAAGAGCACAGGGAAAAACAAAACAAAACTGTATCTAAACACTTCCAAACTTTGAGGGAAAAAAATAATGTTCGGAAACAAATCAGTCTCTTCATTCTACCCCATTTTTAGCATTGTGCATTCTGCATTGCATATTATTTGAAATTTAAACCAATTTACAATGAAATACAAACTGAAATTAACATGTGAGCTGCCTGTCCTTGTAAAGAAACTCTTCATGCACATACATTTTCTGCTTACAAATTTAATTTGTGTGCATATCATAATGATGAACGTCACATAAATATCTATGCAAAATATACAAAGAAATATGTTACTGAAGGATGATCCAGAATCATACTCCAGAGATCAGTTGAGAACATCTGACCCTGTTGTTGCATGACACATGGCTACCTGAGCTGACCCTCACAGTAGCATCAGCCTAGCCATTATTTATTAGGTCTGCTGACAGAAATGATCAATTAGCATCTGCAGGGTCCCTCAGTGACTGGTTGCATGACTTCCGAGACTGGGCCATTAACTGCATATGGCAGTAAGGTGTGTCACAGAAACATAATGCAACTTTTTCAGAACTAGCTGAGGTCCTACCCACACAGTTCGACATTGTGTGGTATGGAGTCCTCAAAGCCCGTTTCTGAACATTGAACTGAAGCCAACTTAAACATTTAATTTTCTTTTAACATATAATATTTTTCCTCTCCTTCTGTAAAATCCCTGCCAGCTTAGAGACCATGAAGTGGTGAGCAAATCTGTATATTTAGTTTTCACTACTTATGACACGAACAAAGGCTGAAACTGTGCCATCTCTTCATATTCAGACTCATTGCCATGGCAGAAGTGCAGATGTTCCATTGCAATGTGTTTCATTACAATTCATGATCTGACCATCAACATAGCTGCAGGCCCATCTCACACATATCAATTTCTGACTTTCTGTTACACTGCATCACATATTTTCCCAAACTGACTGAAAAAAAGTCCCAGGATAAGGAACGCAAAGCTACGTCGTACTGAAGAGCAGATTTTGAATTAACCCCAGGAGCAAAACTGCAACAGACCTTCTGAAGACAGGTCTTCAGCCTCCTGTCAACAGCAGGAAAGTGTGCTAAGCTCTAAGTTGTACAAATACTGCTGCATTCCGGTGACGAGAAGGTGAACTCTGCATTGGTCACTATGAAGAACATAGTGGGAAGTCCAAAGGACCTATAGACCATTACTTCTCCCCTGGGTTGGACTGCAAGCACAAGTTGCACGTAGGACACAAAGCATTCTGCATACCTCTCTAGAAAACACTCCTCACGCAGACATCAGGAACCAGAAATATGGGGAGAGAAGAAAAAAGTCAAACCCAGTTTTAGTACTGCTGACCTAATTTAATACTCACTAAATCTATTCTTTTTTAAAAAAAAGAGCAACATTCATTTGAAAGGCACGCTTTCAAGGCCTAACATCCACTTACTTTTACTGCAGCCAAATAGGTTGTGGACATCCAAATTACTAGCATTGGGAACACAGTTGTCACATTTCAAGCCAGTTACAAATTGTTTACAAACACACTGTCCAGTAACAAGATGACAAGTCCCAGTAATGGCTCCTGCAGGATGACAATTACAGTGCTGACATCTACAAACAAAAACAAATCAAGGAAGTGATCAAAACACATTAACACTCTGGTTACGCACAGTAGGGTTTTGTTTAAAAGATTCTTCGCTAACACAATTAAAAAATCGTAAACAGTTCAGTAGCCAGAGACACAGTAGAAAATTTATTAGCCTGATAAAAAAAAAAAAAACTTACAAAAAAGGTGTCCATTATAAAAATAAACATTAACATTTCAGTGCCAGAATAACATTCTAATTTAGACTAAAACTACTTGAAATTAAAGAGCTTTTATATATATGGATCCATACACAAAATGGATAATAATGTTAAGTAATAACCACTTCATGCACTCAGTCCTGCAACGCTTACACAACCTTTCTTGCAGAGCTTTAGAGTTCAGTGATATATGTGTAAGTGATTTCATAGGTTTCTGCACAAAATATGCAACATTCCAACTTACAGGAAACTAGGCTTTTGTTGAAAAATAAATCAATTAATAATTTCTTGTCCACAAAGGCAACTTGGACTTGAAAACAAAACAAAAAAAAACCCACATGCTGCGAATAAAGGAGACTGAATGTAGACAAAAAATGGGAGAAAAAAATCCTGAGATTAAAGCAGTGACAGGAAACAGCAGAAATATGTATATAATAACAGAAAGCACAGCTTCTTCACAGCCTGAGGGACAAAATTACTAAAAATAATATTTAATTAATTGTGTAAATTAAATTGTTTTTTATTTAAAAAGAACAATAAAAAATAAAAGCATTGGTATCACACAAATGCCACATTTCAGTTCTGTAAATCTCTTTGGCATCAGTAGAGTACTTTCAGGATTAATTTATGCTTCAGTTTTTGCATGTGAAACCTCTCATGCTCAACTTGTTTTTCACTTGATATACTGTTTTCCCACTGACATTCATTTAGACTAGGGATACCAATGTCAGATTATGCAAATATTCAAAGACTTAGAACATCTCAGAAGTTAAGCAAAGCAATTGTTTCCTTACTGTAAATACTGTTATGCTACCCATTGCAATACAGACTGCCATTAGTTGTCATAACAGAAAGTCAACAATGGCAAATAAAACCTTGCACTTTAGATTCTACTTTCAATACATTTTAATTGCTGCAGGCTAAGTTTTCAAAAACTATGCACTGGGAGAAATGTGGGACTGTACAGTGCAGCTAAAACACACTGGGAAATCTCCACTTCACTCCCCCTGCCCTGAGCTGGAAAAATCCCATTTTCAGGTATAGGTAACATCAGCCTGCAGGGAATCTTAAATTACTCCAGATGCCAGGTCTCGAGAAGATGAGGCATAAAAAGACCTTGGAGGAGGCCAAGGGAGAGACAGTCATTCCATGTCCCCTTTGTTCGGTTAACCCTAAGACTAGACAAGACCTGATTTATATTTGGCTGATATTTTCTCGGCCACTTTCACCAGAACCTTCACACAAGTTATTTTGCCATTTTCCCAGTCATCACCATCACCTTGGTCTATCTCTTTCTGACTACATGAAGGCAGAAATAAAAGTGAGTTCTGTTATGTTTTAAGTATCAGCTTTTTAAGGCAAGGGAGAGAGGAGGGGAGAGTGGAAACTGTTTTCACATTAGGACACTAAAATTCAGGTCAATAATCAGTGAAAGAGACATTAAATGTGACAGATTTTTAAACAAGTTTAAGAAAACTTTTCACATACATTTTCTGCCCATCACAGAGCTCTCTCTATTAAAGTTCCTTTACTCCACACAGCAGCTCATGCTGTGTGATCTCTTGGGTAATCATTCAACACCCTTAAAAAGGCTGATAAAAGCCAAAGCTGCAAAATAAGCTGCAAATTTGTTTTATGGACTAATATCCTTGTGGGAATAAATAAAATACATCCTCTCTTGGAAACTATACTGTAGTTTGCTCTCTTTTATAGTCAAGAGAAAAGGGCAATTTTTTCAAACTGTATTAAGTCTTTTCATCTGTAGACAGTGCATCCAAATCCTCCTTCAAATAGAGGTTTTGTTTAGACTATTTAAATGTCATGACTGGAGAAAATGGCTTAGTTAGAGAAAGAAAAAAAGAAAAAAAAAAAGATAGAATTATTTGCTCAGTAAGACAGTACTTTATTATTTCCTAATTTCACTACATGATATTTAGTACATATTTAGTTGAGGGGGAGGGTTATCAACAAAAGTGCCTCAATAGATAAACAGTAAAAGACAAACTTGTCTTACTGCCCCTGTATATTATTGTAACTCTTATAAATATGGGTCCCCTGAGCATTCCAGTTTTTATTCTCGTTTACACATGAGACAATCAAACTCACATACACATACAGTCACAGTAATAGTTCTCAGTACCTGGCAGGGTGGGGCTGATTCTTTCTCCTCCAAGTAGTTGCATTTTATTCTAGGAAAGGTGGAGGCTCCCTGCCTCCATCTATACTAAATGAGGATCCTGAGCATCCAAACAATAGCACACATCGTTGTATTCTGTTCCACAGGATTATACATTATATTTGTGTAATCACATGCATCATTTTCTTAAACTGAAGAACACTAGAACTGGTTTTGTTGTTATGCATAGTTCGTGCTTTTCAGTCAGGATTAAGGATTCCATCAATTAAGGATTTTTTTTAAATAACTAATTCTTTGAAACTTTCAATCATGTAAAATATTTTCAGTATTTCTGATAAATGCTACTTCTTCAAGATACTCTGATTCAAACATCTTGGAGTTTTATTAAAACAGAATTATATATAATCAAGGAAAACAGACTTTTTAAAACATGGAAAAAGAAACGTCAGGCCAAGATGAATTGCAATATTGATTTTGTGAGGATAAATGGGTTTTGTAATATTAATATAGAGAAACCTTTATTACATTGACTCTCTAGGTGCAGTTAGAACCTCTCCAGCAATCTGTTTAAAATCTTCATTTTTCATCCTTATGGGAAAACCTCACTTGCTAAATGGATTTCATAAACAGTAATCTGTCAAGATATATATATATAGATAAACAATTTGTGATGTTCATTGACCAGTTCATTGTAGTAAACAATACAGAGGTAAAGTATTTCAAATGTGTACTGATGCCCACAACCATTACAGATCCGTTCAGATCACTGCAAATATCAAATATCTCTTATTCTTTAGTTACCAAGGAAATTTTCCTGCTTCATTAGCTGAAATGCATTTAAAAATGTGTTCATGTTTTATCTCAAAAACATCATAAAACAAATCAGCTCACACGTACATTCCTCAAAGTGGGAGAATTTTAAAACCTCACAGTCTTTGTGTGGCACAACTTTTGCTTTTTCTCTGCTTTGTGCCAAGACAGATACATCTTTGCCACTGCAGACAGCTCATACACTTTTCATTCTCTAACCACAGCATCATTTAAAAGACCCCTGGAACAAGGGCGGTTTAAATGACACTGCAACTTTACAAAGCAAGAAGCAGCACATTATTCTTTTTAAGAATATATTAACAGTTAAAGAAATGGGTTAAAAAAGATTAACAAATAAAGACCTGGATCATCATTTTCTGTGGATAAACATTTCTGCCTGAGGAACAGAGATGCATTGCACGAGTAGATGCTAACCAAATGGAAGTCAAGCATATGCAACACAACTTAATCATGTTAATGTACTACCAGAGCCATCTTCAATACTGTCATGAGGATTAACTAGTATTAAGGCATTAAAGCCAACCCTGATTCAAATTCCAGAATGGTAAAAACTTTCCATCTTTACAACAAGATCTGGATCTAGATAACTCTAGATATTTACATACATTGAATTTCAGAAGATATCTCAAAATGCAGGTAATTGAAGGCCAATATCTACTTCAGAAAAGCTATTGCTTAACACAGACAAAACTCTCCATCAGCTGCTAAAACTGAGAGGGTGTGAAGGAGGGACAGAAAAAAAATCTATTCCAAGTAACGAAAAAAAAAACCTATCATTAATAATATGGAAAAATATATTTAAAAGTGAAATTTAATATTACATAGATTTTATTGCTTGCAATTAGAAATGACAGGAAGTGAAAATAGGAAGTCCTTATTCCTACAGATTACTATGTCCATTAGCAGATGCCTCTGTGACCCTCAACGATAAAAAACTAATTTAAAAAATCTCCTGATGAGTGACAGCAACATAAAAGTTAAAGTGAAAAATCTGCAGAATAATGTCAAATATATGCAAGATGACGCTGATAATCACTGCCTAAAAGTACATCTACCCTGCAGTAGCTGGAGGAAAGGAGCACAGGGAGGAGAATGTTGTACAGACTTTGTTTCTGTGGGTTTTTGTTGTTGCTATTGTTTGTTTGTTTGTTTTAAAAAAGCAAAAATACTACATACAACAAAACAATTTAACAGCATTGGTCTGCATGAGAATACAATAGCATTAGTGCTGTGCAAATCTTATTGGACAATATTCAAAAGGAAATTGAGATTGTAGGGATTAAGCAAGAAAGATGATCCTGGAAAAGAAATACAGAGTAATAGTTGGAATAACAATGCACTCACCACCTATAGTAAGTTTTTCCCTTTACATTCCAGGGATATATCCATATAATTTCAGTGTACATAGAGGCCTCAGGCTACATTAGATAAACAATTTACCCTGTGGCACATAACTAAGTGCTGAAGCAGAATACACTGCTTCAGAAAAACAGATTTTTTAAGAGAAAAGGTGTTGTGAGTATTTCAACTGCTGCTGCAAAATGAAATTTGGAAAGACAGGGATATCTAATTTCTTACATACTTTTTCTCCATTAAAATGTCTTCCTGAGGTCTTGAAAAGCATTCACTGCTTATAAGAAAGGTACATTACCTGCATTTTAATAATCAACGATTACAGCTCAGAAACCCACACATATTACTGAAGATGCAGAGGAAATGGAGAGAAACAACTACCAAATAGTTACAACATTAGACAGCATTAGCATTATACAGCTTTCATGCTGTTTCTACTTCAATCTGTGGCAAAACTTCTATTTCCTTCAGCTCATGGGAGCAGAGAGGGTTGTATAACGTACCACACGTAAATCAGAGTGCACACATGAATGCAAAAAAGGATTTATCTAACTAGAGCACATCTTTCCATTGTCACTGAAACCACAGAATGAGCAACTATGAGAAAAATGTAACAAGGAGGTTTTAAGTGACCTGTAAAAAAGAAACACTCACCTCCCTGTGACAGAGTCAAAGCCAAAATAAAGTTCTTTGCAGCGTTCACATGTCTGTCCTGTTACAGAGGCATCTTGGCAAATACATTGGCCAGTTAGCTTATCACAGGTCTGATTCATGGAACCAGCTCTGTGGCACAGACAGGGCAGACAGCCAGTGACACTGAACGGAGAAAAATAAAAACCTGGAAAAGAACGGGATTTTGAGAACAGACAATACACAAAAAATGAACACAGTAAGAATATTAACTTCTGTATAATCAGGGATGAAACAATAGAACTAAAGCTTAGGAAACACACATCAACTCAAATAATATAGTCCTCCTGCAGAGCTGAGCTTCTAAATCTTCTCATTGGCACTTTGTAAAGCTATTATTCATCCTCCAGTTGCCAACCCTCTTCAGACTTTAGTTTAGACAGAACAAGTGCAAAATACGGGAAGTACATTAATTTGTCCATAGGGAAAGCAAAGACCCAAGGACAAGAGAGGTACTAATGAATGCACCACAAGTAGTTGAAATGTGAAAAATAACATATAAGATCAGACACTTATCCATTATAGTCTGGAATCTCATCTCTGACAATGGTCAGTTGCAACACATAAGAAATGCACACATGTTTTTGAGAAAGTCTCTTAACATTTCTCAACCAGTGGATGGCTTAACCCTTGAAACATGGGAATGTTTCTTTGAAAAACCTATATTTGATGAGGATTCCCAGGTTCATGTAAAATGTGTGTTTTACTCCTCCTCAACATATAGCTTGTATCCTACACAAATACTTTCACAGAAACAAATAAACTGACGGAAAAAAAAAAAAGTTACTTCTCTGCTATAAAAGAATATTTCATTCTGAACCTCAACCTCCTGTTCTTTTATTATTTCCAATTACAAACTGGAGCATTAATTTCACTTTCCTTCACAGTATATTTGGTATTCTGCTTCTATCCTCTCTTTCATTCTCTTGACGTGAAAAGCAATTCTTATCTAAGCAAGTCTCTAACACATTATTGATAAACTCAGCTAGACAGAGTTTATATACCTCTAATCTGGTCATTGAACAACTTACCCATTATTAATCGGCTTGCCTGAAAATTCAAACAAAAGAACTTTTAAGTACTTTTTTTTAAAACTTGTGTAATCTATTTTGCTAACTATGGCCTTCTTCCATCCTTACTCATTTCTATATGTTTCATCTGAAGACAACACTAGTAATAGGATACCAGTCAGAAATACACAAATTGCTCTGCTTTTTTTTTTTTTTTTTTTGAGTGGTACAATTGATTAAAAATGTAGCAACACGTATGAGTTCTGCAAATGATGATGGTATTAGGTTGGTGTAAAAGCAATTGCAGTTTTGGACAGTGAATTTTAAATCATTATAACTAGGCTCAAACACATCTTCATTAATCAAAATAGGAACTAATATAACCAACACACTTTTGCCAATGAGAAATAATTTTGCTTTTTCCTGTAGCATAAGAATCCGTGCTTCAGGATTCAGTGAACTCTTGGAAAGCATTTTCTGCACCCTGTTAGTTGTGGAAGCATTTTCCTTGCAAAAAGTTGTCAAGTTGCTTGAAGAAGTGGTAGTCAGTTGCTGAGAGGTCAGGTGAATGTGGCAGATGAGGCAAAACTTCATAGCCCAATTAATTCCTCTTTTGAAGCGCTGGTTGTGCAACATGCAGTCGGTTGTTGTCGTAGGGAAGAATTGGGCCCTTTCTGTTGACCAATGCTTCAGGCATTGCAGTTTTTAGTGCATCTCACTGATTTGCTGAGCAGACTTCTCAGATGGAATAGTTTTGCCAGGATTAAGAAAGCTGTAGTGGATCAGAGAGGCAGCGGACCATGAAACAGGGACCGTGATCTTTATTTGGTGCAAGTTTGGCTTTGGGAAGCACTTTGGAGGTTCTTCTCAGTCCAACCCTGAGCTGGTCATTGTTGGTTGTCGTATAGAATTCACTTGTCCTTGCACACCATAATCCAATCGAGAAATGGTTCATTGTCATTGTGTAGAATTAGGGAATATGACACTTCAAAATGACCTTTTTTTTTTTTTTTTTTGGTCAGCTCAGGAGGCACCCACTTATTGAGCTTTTTCACCTTTCCAATTTGCTACAAAAGCTGAACAACCATAGAATGGTCGGCATTGAGTTCTTTGGCAACTTCTCATATGGTTGTAGAAGGATCAGCTTTGATGATTGCTCTCCATTGGTCATTGTCAATTTCCAATAGCTGGCCACTATACTCATCTTCAAGGCTCTCGTATGTTCTGTGAAACTTTTTGAACCCCCACTGCACTGTACATTCATTTGCAGTTCCTGGGCCAAATGCACTGTTGATGATGCAAGTTCTCTCCGCTGCTTTACAATCCATTTTGAACTCAAATTTTTGTCTAACATCATTTCCATAGTCTAAATTAAATATAAAATAAACAGCAAGTAATAAGTCAGAAGTAAAATACAAAGTGAGAAAATAGCATTAAATTATGTAGAACATTGCCACATTAATTTACGAATGTATTCCAAGTTTCAACAATGCAATAACTGCAATTCCTTTTGCACCAACCTAATAACACAGTATTAACTAGCACTTGTCAACTGCAGGTACCTGTCTTTGAACATCAATCCTAAGACAGGGCCATTGATAGGAGTTTGTCCCCAGCAGCTGGTTACTATTAATTATCATTGAACAGCTTCAGTAGAAGAATTTCAACAGTTACTCTTATATACAGTATTTGCACAGAGTCCTCAGATACTTTCCATTCTCTCTCCAGTTCAAACAGTTTCTTCTTAGTCATATTCCAAGTTAGCAAATCTTTTTTGCTGTCCAACAACTTTCTAATGTCCTGCTTTATAATAAAGAGCTCCAAATTGTATTGTAACGTGTCATATCACCCAAGGCCTTATTATTTATTTTATCTTACAAGAGATAGCTTTATATATACACCCCTAGGGTGGTATTCTCCGTCTTCGCAGCAGTCTTGTGCTGTGAGCTCATATCCAACTAGCAGAGGAACTAAACAAATTGAAAACATTAGAATTTTACTGCTCAAATCTTTGTTCAAGTTTAGCCTCTGGTCCTCAGCGAGATAAATCTCAAGTGGACAGTGAAGTGATATCAGTCTCCAGTTAACATACATTCGCATCATAAAAAACCACGCTGTTGGCATTTTATTCCAGAGAGGCCCCGAATGGAGCCACCACAGAGACTCAATGGCTTGAAGTTATTAGCGAGGCAGCATGTATTATCTCATCCTGCAGTTGTCTGTGCAGCGCAGTGCCCATCCTGTGCATAAATAGACAAGACCATTTCCCAGCAATGTCACTCTTGAGCACAATGAACGACTCCACTCAAAGAACGTAACAGGAAGATGGGAAACAAGTTTAAGCCTGGACTCCTCCAGAAGGTCAAAGCACTTCTTCGGGACCCAGCTTATAGGTGCAGTAAATGATAAGCATGCGGGCTAAAACAGATCCTTGCCCATCAGAAATTCTACATGAAACTAATGTCTAAGAAAAGACTACAGTGGGTAAACAAGCACATCTCTAGCAAATAAATTCATTTTAGCTGAACAGCATTGATCATTACAGCATATATTGGTTTTGTCATGGCAGTGAAATTCATAATTATAAAGAATCTATACCTTAATGTTAAATATCCCAGCTTTTCTAATGTCAGGCAGCCTAAACTGCTGTAGAACAATAAAGGGTTTGGTATGACTTTTTTTTAATAAGAATCTTTTACAAATGCTGTAAAAGTGTAACTAAGTTTCTTGATACTACCATGACTATCCTTTTTCATAAGTAGCAAGTAATTTTTTTTAAATAAAAGTGAGGGATAGGAAAATGGGAGAAAGTCTTTCCCTCAACTAATTTATAAGTAAATATGATTAAATATACACAAAAATAGAAGAGATAGTGGATTACAAATTCATACTGTTTGTCATAACCATTATTATTATTTACTTCCACCACCTAGAATTTGGCAGGAAAGAGTAAGAAACAACTTAATGCAAGCTTAATTTACAGCAAGGTTAGAAGGGCTCATAAAAGTTGCTTTATGAAGGATCCACTGTTGTATAATAGAGCCAATTTCCAATTTTAAGACAGCCACTGCAAATCTCTACAAGATCTATGTATATAACTAGTATTATGCTTATTCTTTTTCAGATTTTTTTCCAATTCAACCATAACTGATCACATTTGTCAATCAAACGTACTCTTCAAAAGGAAGAATGAAAGTCATAGCAAAGTATTCCACTTCCTTTTTTAATCATACTCTTACTATTTCTCCCACTGTATAGCTTATAGAGAAGGAACATCTGAACAATTCTTTAGCACTTCAATATGCTTACCAACTAGGGCAGTAATGCTCATTTCTTAAACGCAGTCTGTGCTTCAAAGTGCACAGTTAACAACACTGACAATATTGTCACAACATAATCCACATTTTCCTGTCCAAGAAGAGAGTGAGTACATACCCAAAACTCAGTACTGGTGCCCAGCCACACATCTTGGATGCTGGTTTGCACCTTTCCATACTATGTACCGCTCCATGAAAAGCTGTGGTCACTGAGTACAGAACTATTTGGGGGCTGGAAAGATCCATTTTCTAGCACTGCAACCTAGGACATCTCAAAAGCAAGTTTATATACAAGGTAAAACTGCTCTTTCATTTGCTTTCTTGCTAGGATCAAGCGTTCCTCTCTTTACACACACTATTAGTTTAAAAAAGATTAAAATGTACAGAAATTTATAAAAAATGTTACTTGCATAAGAACAAGCAAATGAGAAAAATGTGGTTTTTTAAATCTCATTATAATTTCCTGAATTTACATCCAGTTTGAATTTTTCTCCATTGGCAACTGTTCCTGCATTTTGATAAAATTTGAGGGATTTCAAAAATTATCAAAACACACAGATCATGTGCTACAATGGGACTTTATTTTAAATATAACTGTAGCATACTTATAATTACGCAGACTGAAAAAGGACACATGACCTGTGTTCCACCAAGGAAACTCAGACCACAGAGTTCAAATGTCCCAACAGCCTAAGAAGTCCTCAGTATGTTTTCAGAGTTGCCAGTTTTAAGTCATTGCATGCTTTTAATTAGGCTGTTTTGGCTACATATATACGTGGAATACGTTTTCTTATCTTTGTCCCAAGGAAAAGCCATAAGATATGTTTAGAGTACTGGAAACCAACTAAATTCTCATGTTTCTCCACCTTAACACCAGTATTACTAGCAGTTTATACCCACCCCTGTTTTATAGAAAACTCTCCTTTGGAACATATTAACAAAGATTATACATATAAAGTTAGATATATTAAATGTCTAAATGAGCTCATACAAGGATCAACACTAAAACGTCAGTGAAATGACCATAGTACACTGTGCTACACTCATAGCAATACACTGCTTTTACAACAATGAGGACTTACACTGTCACCTGCAGAACAGAGCTCAGTGCTCAGCACATACATGTTTGCACTAATTACTTAGGAAATGTAAAAATAATTCTTACAGCAAGATGTACTTTTTAAAATCCATTCTTTTCTAACAGGAACAATTGTGGAAGTATTCCTTCGAGTGCCATGTAAGCTTTTCTACAAAGCAGTCTGTTCACACTATCAATTAAACCTTTTTAAACCATTTAGTTCTGCATAAACCCTGACCTTTCTTTTTCAAGGACAAGGGCGGTCAGTGATTCGGGAAGCCTTGACATCACTCCTCTGCCGATCTCTGATTAAGTGGCTGCTGCAGAGGGTTAGCAGGTCAAATAGCACTGGAGGAGGAACTAAGAAAAACAGAATGCTGCCTTATTTATTAGTATATGTACCTAAAATAATTTAAATGAAAGTATTTTTAAAAATACTTAATGGAGGTTAAGCAGCTTTTTTAACCTCTGTTCAAATTATTGAATGGCATATTAAAAACCAATGGAGCTATAATGTACCTTTTAATATGACCTGCTACTTTAATAAATTGCCTATGTATTTAACTTGAACTAAATCTATCTGTTTAATATTATTACTAAGGGTAGGTTAATATTACCGATAGTTTCACTTTACTCACCTCCTTTTTAAAACAAAAACACTGAAATGTAACTACAGGGCTTCTCACTTATAATGATCGTTTAAATTCCATTTACAGTAATATGGTACAGAATCTTGAGCTGATATGTAGCAGCTGCAGTATCACCTGCTCTTAGGGCTGAACCGCAAGCAGACCTTGTGAAAACCAGCACATCCTCAACATGCCAAGGCAGGTGAATGCTTTTTCAGTGGCACGCCTGTTGGCCTCATAAAAGTTTAAGCAACCATCTCTGTATCTCCCGCCATGTTCAGCTTTGTGCATGAAGTGCCCTTCCTTAAGAGCTTGCACTCTGCCTTCCAAATCCACATTTTTCATTACGAGTATAACTGCTTTTTAAACTATTCTAGTTTATCTTTTGTTCAGTCAACGGGACGTGGCAATTTGTATATTTTCTCAATACCTAGAAGAACTAGGTCTAACCTTATTTTGGACATGTTGAAACTGTAGTAATAACAGAAATTATACCATCTCTGGCAATAGAGTAAATATTTAATAGAGACCAGGATGTATATACTTCCTTGTCACACATTTAGGAAGAAATGGAAAAACAGTAACATAAATCAGAGACATGTCAGACACGAAGCTGTCTAAACACATATTAAAAACTGTAGGAACTATGATAATACCCAACAAAGCAAAACTTACTACATCCAATTTCCTTACCTGGTTTACATTCATTACACCTTCTCCCCTGACGCTGAGGCAAACAGACACACTGTCCAGAAATGTGGTCACAAACTGTTCCTGCCACCGTGCCCAGAGTGTCGCAGTCACAACGCTGGCAGCCACGGAGGTTGCTCATGCTGAGGTTGTACGTATGGAGTATGCACTGGCTGCACTGAAGGCCAGTGACACCAGCTTTGCAAGGGCACTGTCCTGTTGATTTGTCACAAAGCAGAGAGCCATTTACTGTACCTGCCTTATTGCAGTTACATGGGAGACAAACAAAGGAACGATTTTCCTGTACTTTGTGGTAGCCATCTAGGCACTCATCACATTGTCTTCCTCCAATATTCGGTTTACATGCACATTGCCCTGTCTTTGCATCACACACAGTTCCAGAAAATGACCCTGCAATGTTACATTCACAAGCCTTACAACCAGTTACATCCAGCCCATAAAAGTTGTCCATGCAGGTATTACAGTGAAGCCCTTTTACTCGTTCTTTACAATTGCACTGCCCGGAGAGAGGGTTGCAGAATTGGTTCACTGAGCCATGGCTGTTGCACCAACAGGGCTCACATCCATCTTCATTAGAATATCTGAGAGCTTTAAATCCAAAATTGCAACTATCACACCTAAGACCTGGAAAGAGAAAAAGTATTAATAAAAAAAAAATGCTGAAAAGTTATTAGTTTCAATTTTAACAAACAAAAAATAATGCTCCTACACTTAAAAAAAAAAAAATATATATATATATATATAAATGAAAGGACTAATATTCTTCACCAGTATAATTAACAGGAATGTCAGGGCTACACAAACCAATTGAATAACAGTGGCATCCCAAACATCTGTTTGCTTTTCCAATTTGTTTCAGAAGTGATGCATTTCTGCTGGCTACTCAATGCAATTTAAGATACTCCTGCAAGAGATTCTTTGTAACATTTCTAAGACAAATCAGAATTAATCTCTTTGTCTCCCAGAACAGCACCTGTTGCACAATCAATGCTTACGTGAACTCTTCACCCTATATTGTAGAAATACAATATACAGCGAATTGCACTGGGCCCTCAATCTGTTCTCATAACAGAATTATACATTATATTAAAAACATTAAATATACTCTAGGACAACACAAGTTAGACTAATTACCATGAACGATTTACTTAACACTGTACTTCAGTTTTAACATTGATTACATTTATGTTAGTGTTTATTGTTAGCCCTTACTGACAGCAGAAAATGTTTTCCATAATCCAAAATGAAATACTTTTATCTAAATATATGATTTAGCTAACTCCTGCAGTACATTAAAATCTAAACTGCTTTCTTTATACTCCATCCTGCAGTTCTATTAGCTTTGTTTTCAAAGTCATTGCTTGCTTTATCCCTGCCCCAAGGGATGGCATTTGTATTTTAGTTTATAAAACGTACATTACAAGAAAGCAAACTAGATTATTATATGAAAAATGCAAATTCACAGTTACGTATTTTCCCTTGCAATGGGAAAATCCTTCACTATGAAGCCATCGCTTAATTGTTGCATACAGAAAAATATAGATAGTGTTCTAGCAAAATATTGTCATCATTTAAAAAAGTATAAACCCATAGAAAAAATCCATCTAGCAACTCACATGTAGAAAAATAAAACTAAAAATGATAGGAAATGCACTATATATATGGATAAAACCTCAAAAACTCCAACAGAAGGCAAGTTCCTTTAACAGTGATGAATGACTCACCTAAGGCATATCATTTAATTTCAATAAGGAAAATAAAAAAGGACCACTATTGCTGCAAATTTTAAAAATAACTGTATTGTTAACAAGAATTATGACTCATTTTGAACTATTAAAATTGGTCTACATGGATTCATATCATATCAGTTTTAAAAATATGCGCAGTGCTTATTTGAATATGCCATACATATTCCTGACAGGTAATCTATTCCTAACGATACTGAGGAAGGCCTACAGGGCATCACATTCAATGTTAACAAGTACGGGGGAGTTAGCACGCTTGGCATTTAATTCACATTCTTCTACCTTTTTATTCTAGATGAATGACCTACTTTAATAAAATTATTGGTGCTAATGTATTTTACTGGTGATAGAATCATTAGTAAGATTTAACAGTTGTGTTAACTCTAACAGTTCATGTTTCATAACACCGCAGTCCACAGTTGCATTTTTCTGTTATCATGTTTGTTTAAATAGATAAAATGGCAATAGACAGATTGCTCTAAAAACCAATTTAGAAATCCAGAGAGGAAAGCTCTTTGTTAAAGTTTGCTGCACACGTTCCAATACACAGAAGCTTATTTACAATTGGTTTGGAAAACAAAAAAGAGAATCCAGTCTGGAAAGAATTAGATCTTTATCCTGCGAACAAACACTTGCATAACTACAGCCTCCTCCCCCATAGTTACAGATAAATTTCAAGAAAGCATAGGTTTACACAATTTTTGTACTACTATTTCAGTGGAAATAAAAATAATTTCTTACTGTTTTCTTCAAAGGGAGAAAATATTTAAAAAGACATGAGAACCAGACTGTGCATTTCTTGTGTACCGAGCTCCCACTGTGTTAAGAAAGGTTTTCACAGATGCAAACATGAATGTAGGAAAAGGATATATAATTAAGAACACTCTGAAGTCCTTTTTATCAAACGTAGAGAATGGGTTTAAGATGCAGAGAGGTTATTTTTTACTCTTAACACCATTTTTATCATGTGGAAAACACAGGTACTTGGCATACCACAGGAAAGAGGACAGGAACTATTCAGACTTATGCCTGTTTAAAGTTATTTTCATTATTTGTTGGTATTTTGTATTTGCTTTTAGAAATTAGAAGAAACAAAGACACACGATATTACAAATAAATCAATATTCACAAGTCAGTGAGTAATAAATTTACATATACTTGAACACTGTTAATACAACCCACAACCATGGTTAGCTAAAGAAAAAAAAGTAAATTACTAATTCTGTTAATAACAAAGCAGAAAAGGATCTCTTTTTTTTTTTTTTGAGACATATGTATAGTCCGAGACATGTACAGTTACCATGCAAGGCTCACTTTATCAGGAAATTCTCCTTGCATAATATTCCCATACATCAACATTTCAAAGTGTATTATATAGACTGTGTATTTTGGGCACTTGATAAATTTTGTCCTTATGTGGCTGTGGCTCCCCTCAAATACGCTGGAAGTAATAAATTGCTATAATCAAATCTAATTTCTGAAAAATACCTGTGGGAGTAACAAACAAAAAAGCACGTCTTGTAAAAAAAATGATAAATAACACAGAAGGTAGCAGTTTATTATAATCAGCTTGGCATTGAATTACAAAATTAAAATTATGTGGCCCTTGATAACTAACCCTAGCTATGTACATGATCTGTGGAATTATGTTGACTTATTTTGCATTTCATAGGAACAGTTCAAAGAAATATAATAGAAAAAAATGGATAGATTTATCACAAAGGACCCTGTAGCACAGAATATTTTGAGAAAAAAAAATCCATTTATTTTGGTCTATTAAGAAAACTAGCATGGAAACGATTTGCTTAGAACTCATTAAGTATAAAACATTTTGAAAAAGCGTTAATTTCCTAAAAGAAACATCTATGCAGTAAGCAAATTACGTTATTTCTGTGACTTATTAGTACGGAGCTATGTAAGCTAATGTAGCTATGCCATAAAGAAACTTCTAAAGGGTTGATTAAACTAAGCTTCAAGCTGTATTTTGATAGAATTATTAAATTAATAATTTTTTAACAGTTAATTTCATTCACTTTTATGATCTGCCTTCAGCAATGAAGTTTACTATACTTTTCACTTAGAAATCAAGTGTGGTTTATTGCCAGAGATAACAAGAAAAATAGCTCCAAACTCTTGCATTGCACATACCAATAACATTTGTTTTGCACTTGCACTGGCCTGAATTTTGGTGACAGGTAATATCTCCATTGACTGTCCCAGAGGTATTACAGTTACAGGGACTGCAGCCATCAGGGTTTGACTGTTGCAGATTGTAGAATCCTTCCTGGCACTGATTGCATTGTCTGCCAGACACATGTCTCTTACAATTACACTGGCCTCCAATCTAGAAAGATACAAAATATTATAGAATGATGAACATATCTATTTTTAGATGATATACTCATTAGCAACACGAACGGGAGTCTAAGTTGGGGAGAAGAAAACTTTAAATGGAACAGAAAAAAATAAGCCTGTGTAACACACACTTTTTTAACTTGTTGAGAGACAAAAAAAAAAAAAAAAAAAGAAATATTAAAAAGTATAACTATTCAATTTTTAAATAGAGATTAAAAGCCCTGTTTTTTCAAAACAGAAGGAAAAAAGAACTCAGTAAACAATGTGACAGTATTTACCATCTGGATGTAGAAAACTGCAAAGAATAATTACAAAATTGCATTGTATAAACGGTGACTTCTATTAAAACAAACAGTAGGTTTTTTTGAATCACAGTTACTGCAAAGCACTATTATTTTCAAAGGTCAAGTTCTGCATTTTTTTGCTCAGACTGTATGCTTATTTATTTTAGTGAAAATGTTAGTTAAATAATAACAAAGCAAATTTGAAATATTTCCTTTCTGATTATTCATTCAATATATTTTTTTCTCTTTCTCTACAGAAGGACATGACCCAATAGCTCAGTATCTGAAAATCTCTCCCTCTTTTCTTGGTTCAGCTGGGATCCAACCGTTCCACTACAGTGGTGGGACATGAAGGTCCTTTTCTACTTTCTCAAAGAGCAGCATTGCTATTTGGAAGGAGCTGAAGCATTTTTTGTTATGCCTGGGCCATGATCTGGGAGCATATGTCTCACATTTTGTGCAAGATTAAAGGGCTCCTAGGAAGCTCTCTCTATTTCAAACCTGCGAAAGCTGGGGGAGGGGCAGAAATCTCTATATTCATCACTTTCTCATATGATGGGAAAACTGACCACAGCGAAAGGGCAAAGGCACAGGGATGGGGAAAACAAATGGAAGATACTGAATCATAGAATCATTTTGATTGGAAAAGACCCTCAAGATCACCGAGTCCAACCATAATGTAATTAAACCACATCCCTAAGAACCTCATCTACACGTCTTTTAACCACTTCCAGGGATGGTGACTCCACCACTTCCCTGGGCAGCCTGTTCCAGTGCCTGACAACCCTTTCCAAGAAGAAATTTTTCCTAACATCCATTCTAAACATCACCTGGTACAACTTCAGGTCATCTCTTCTTGTCCTATCACTTGTTACTTGTAAGAAGAGGTCAACACCCTCCATGCTACAACCTCCTTTCAGGCAGTTGCAGACAGCAATAAGGTCTCCCCTCAGTCTCCTTTTCTCCAGGCTGAACAGCCCCAGCTCACTCAGCCACTCCTAATCAGACTTGTGCTCCAGGTCCCTCACCAGCCTCGTCACCTCCTCTGAACTCTCTCCAGCACCTCAATGTCTTTCCTGTAGTGAGGGGCCCAAAACTGAACACAGGATTCAAAGTGGGGGCTCACCAGTGATGAGTACGTTAGTCAATACACAACACAGATTAAAACAGGGAGTCAAAGCAACACTGAGATGCAGGAGGAGTGAATTGGCAAAAGGTTTAGAATTCATAATCAAGGAACAAGAACTAGCTTTTGTAACTCAAGTGTTCTGGGCAATGCAGAGATGGCAGCAAACAAATTCTAGTTTATAAGCAATTTTCTTTAGGTAAGTGTATTTTTTTCAGTGCAACTATTTACAAATATGAAAAAGCAGTAATTCAAAACTAGTTATTCATCTACAACATCAACAGCTTGTCCTGGTTTTGTTAAAAACAAGTTTCTCTTTTAGTGAATTTGCCTGTCAGCTAAAGCCTTCATGTTAGCTGCATTTTCCTGGAGAACCCAACACATGTTTTGGTTAAACCTAGCAATGGAATGCAAACTTATTGATAAGCACGGATGGACATCTCGCGAGAGGGGCAACGAGAAACTGACGACTGAGAGACTGACCAATGCTGTATAACATTCCATTCACGTGAATATTTCATATAAAAGTGGGAGATCACGAGGATCTCGTCCCTTTTTCCTTCCCTTTTTCCTCATGGCTGACATTAGGAGAGGACCTTGCTGGTCGTCCCTGTGAATGGAGGCCTAGTGAGAGACTGAATCCAGCTCCGGTTGGCTACAGAGTCCAATCCAGGACTTTGGGTGCTGGCTCTGCAGTTGCTGAGACTTACAAGATTGGTTTTGTATATTTTGTATTATTTTCTCTATTCTTATTAGTAGCATTAGTAAAACATCTTTAACTTTTCCAGCTCTCTTCTCTCTGTCCTTCTTTCCCTCCCGATCGCCTGTCCTGAGTGGGAAGTGGGGAGAGGGAGGGGAAAAAGGGGGAAGTGGGGGGGAGAGGAGGTTAACAATACATCTGCCAGGGTTTGATTGTCACCTCACAATCTTAACCCTCGACACAGCTGTAGTTCAATTTCTCTTAACAGTTTCCTTTTTCTTTTTGTGCATCAGGTAAAGCTGAAACAAAAGAAGAGTCCTGAGGCAAGTTCCACTTAAAATAAACGTTATTAGCACACCCATCTACAATGAAGCTCTAAGCTTTATTAATACAAGATAAAATAGAGTATTTCAGCATCTAACACTAAATTCTCAGTGCAGAAAACACTGAAGGAAAGTTATAGAGAAGTAGGTATTCCTATCCCTTCTCCTCATAAAAGGATTCTTTGGTCAAATAAAACCTCTTCACTATACTTCATGATAGAGGTCTATTACTGATGTATCAGCCATATTTTCAGGAAGATGAAGATATTATAAAGCCGAGAAAACAAAATTTTATAAGCTAAAGGCAAGACAATAGCAACAAGAATTTTCAAGTTATTGCCTTTGAGACTGGATTTGATCTAGATATTCAGTGTCTTATAAGAGACCCAGTCATGCATCACAGCCATTCATCAGAAAGCTCAGATTTGGAAAGCAAGTCTGAGTTTAATTCTAAATGAAGAAAAAGACCTAGTTTAACACATAACTGTAAAAGAAACATTTTACGTTAGTGATCATAGCATACTCAGATTACACAATAGCAAGTGTTATATCAAGTTACCCCATCAACACTCAAACACATAACTCACACCCAAAAAGACTTCAAAGTTACTCCAATAGCTAGCACATGAAGGAAAGCATTAGATGCAAGAAGTCATCTTCAAAAAGTGGAAATCAGATCAAAATAAGGATGTTAAAAAAGAAAGAATTACCACCACCAAGTTTTAAAACCAGAATAAGACAATACAAAAGTCAGCTTTTAATGAGCAACATGCTTAGGGCATGAAGGAATTTTTTTAATTTTTTTTTTTTTTTTTAATGTCAGAAATAAAGGAAGACTGCCCAAGAATCATTGAGGGCAAAAAATAATTAAGTGGTATGATTAGCAGATTTCAGATTGGACATCTGAACTTTTTCACTAAGAGGGAAGTACAGCATCAGAAACAGGTTGGCCAGAGAGGATGTGGAATCTGCATCCCCAGAGGTATCATGACTCATCCAGAAAAAAATAATGTCTGGATGTAGTGCTGACAACAATCCTACTTTGAGTTGGAGCAGATGACCCACTAATGCTTCTGTGATTCTGTGTAGTGTTCAGAAAAATAAAGATAGAACCACAACACAGACTGCAAAGGAAGTATTAATATTTCACAGCTATTCACTATGAAAGAGGTGTTGCCATTCCACCTTAGGAATAATTTTCAAGACTGTTTTCAAACCAAAATGTTAGATGAAAAAGGATTTTAGCAGAATCTCATCTGTTGGTAAGTGACTACATGTGAGCCAAGAGTTCTAGATGAACTGAAATATAAAATTACTGAGTTGCAGAGGAAGTAGAATAAGCAAAAACACCAATGAAAAGAGACTAAATAAAGACTTTTCAGTTCGTAAAAAGATGACTCCGATAAAGAGAATACATTTCTATAAAATTATGAACGGATTACAAAATCAGTATTCATTATTTCTCACAATACAAGGAGATAACACACAGTAAATTATCAGAATGCAAACTTAAAAGAATGAAAAAGTACTTTTTTCTACACACTACACATGTGTAGAAAAATACACTTTTTTGAAGTACATTTAAAAAAATGAGTTAGATTAATTCCATATGTGGACACCAAATATGATAACTCAGATGAAACCCTGAGTTTAACTCAGGTAGTCCCAAAACCACAAATAACTACAATCTGGAAAAGTACATCACAGAAGGATCATGCTTCTTAACACCAGTTCCTGGTAACTATCAGAGAGGATACTGTGCTAGATAAAAATCTCATTTCATCCAGTGTAGCTGTTCTTATCATAAATACAAGGAATCCCAACTCTAATTGTGAGCACATAAAAGCCATTTTCTTATGCAAGAAGTTAAATGTGTAGATTACTGAGTGCTAAGTATCTTCAGCATAATTTTTAGTGTCAAGGTATAACAATACAAGAAGCAGTAATTTCCATCCCATTCTGTTGTAGAAAATGTATGTCCCCAAAATTTCTTTTAATAGGGTAAAAAATTATGCCAGAAGAATAAATATAACTCTTCAGAATGAGGGAGAAATAACTGGTCAACTGAAGAATATAATTCACATTTTCTCTAGGAGCCAACCAATGAAACCATTTGGAGATCTCCCTATATAAATTTCCTCCTACCTTGCTGTCACATAGAAAAGAGTTTTCCATCTGTAATCAATACAAGTGGCAATTGGTTTCCTGTTGTTTTTTTTTTTTTTTTAAAAAAAAAAAAAAAGAGTTAAAGTCTTCCATGGCACAGTTAGAAGAATGTATAGGAAAATAAAGTTTTTGTTAGAGGGGAAGGCTTATCAGATTGCTTCTTAACAAATCTGAAAATAGGTTTCTATATACCAGATTAGAGGATCTGTAAATAACCCACTGACATTCTTCCATAACACTGATTTGAAAGTCGGGTTGGAGTGGGAGAAAAGTCAAACAGAAAAAAGGCATTCTAAAGACAAGACAAAAAAGGAGACATCAAAATGGGTAGAGCAAACCATTTCTATAATCACCTAAAAATCTAAGTGAAATATGAAGTGAAGTGGTGGTGGTTGTTATTATTATTTCTGTAAACCTTGCTTACTCTGGAAACAATGGTGTCACTGAGAAAACTGGTAGCAATTAATATTTAAAGAGTTTGTTAACCAGGATTTCACCAGTTATGCACTGGAAATAATACTGAACCTTCCTCTCCTCCTCCCGATCCAAAAGCTATCTGTTATTTGAAGAAACAGTCTTTAATTGTTATAGAGGAGCAGAAAGCGATTTGCTCTACTGTTGCTTCCACCTGACAGGACTGGTTCTGACCCAAACAGAAAGCAGACAGAAACAACCTGTCTATTAACATGACCATCGTGGTACTAAATCACTTATGGAAAATATCTGTCTAGATTGTTCACTAAAAAAATGAGTCTAGGTGAGCATTACTACCAAGTGGTGGTGTATCTTGGGACCTCATAATTACAATTGTTATGTGATACACAAAATCACTGATACTGAGTTGGCATATATCCCTTGTGTCATTTATAATTTACGTCAGAAACACACATTAGTCCCATATCCTTGAATGTAAGCAGTTATAAAAAGTAAGCAAGCAATTTCTTCCTGCACAAATCACAGCTACAGCATCATTGCCCTTAATCAGGAATCAGACTACTTGTGATTTCTGAATTTTAGATATACCAAGCAGTTCACACTGCTTTAGACTGTAGTGATAACCACTCTTTAATCAGGGGACACTTTAACTCATCACATCTAAAATCACAAATTCAAAGAGGAGCCCATTCAGGAACTCTCCCAATGTCCAGTTACTAAATTTTATAAGGACTTAAGAAGAGATTTATGTACTCAAGACAAAGGGTGACATATCCCAAAGAACTGTCTTAATTATTGCTTAGGGTAGAGCAAACTATTTAGCCATGTCACTTGTCTAGTAGATATTCAACACGTACGTATCATCTGCTAACTATGTAAAATCTTGTTGACCATTTGTATTCCTAAAGTATAAAATTGAATTTGCTGAAAAAAATAGCTGGCCTAAGCCTTTCTGGAAGTTAAAACCATCTTTTTCTCCTTGGATGTCCTTATAATTTCAAATAGCTATTCTTAGGTGTCTGTAATAGAGGAAACATATTGCCAGAAATGTAATCAGAAAGTCTCTCCAATTCTGGAGAATAAATATGAGATCCAGCTTGATGTTACTAAATGAAAAGTTAAAGCTGATCCTTTCTAAGTTTCCTTTACAAATGTTAACTTATGGGTTTGAAGCCCAAAACAGATGACTAAAAACAAAACAAAACAAAAAAAACCACCCACAAACAAACAACAACAAAACCCAAACAACCAAAACAACAAAACAAAACAAACAAAAAACAACCATCTTAAAAAACAACCATCTTTTGTGATTGGCTGAGTCACTACTAATTGTAATTATTTACTCTCTACCAGGACAGAAACACCTTTCCCTTCACCAGCTGGCAATGCCCTAAAACTCACATTTTAAAACCAATGGGTATTCTTCGTTCCTGCACGAAATTCTTTCTGCTTATCTTGCCATTGATACCAATCAATTGCAAAGCCAGTAATCTCAATCTCGATGTTCTGTCTTTTTGATATAAAAGCTAATCACACACTTCCCTCTACATTCTTACTTGACAGAAAGCTGGCAAGGACCACAGCATCCAGTTGACTGAAATCTCAGGAAGTGGGAGGGGCAGCAGGAGGGTTGAGGACTTTTCTTCTGTTTAGGAAATGAGAAGTGTAAGGTATGCCGGCTCACACACACCCCAAATACCCACGAGTACTCTAAGTATGCCAGCGTTGGGAACTGACAATAGAATAAGCAGCAAAAATGAAGTTCCTTTTCACTCCCCTACTATCTCTTCTTGTCATCACGTATGACTTTCAAAAATTGGTAGCTTTCTACTATTTCTGTTCAAAATGTAAAATGAGGTGTTTACCGTCCATCGAGAACACTCCAAAGGGTGAGAGTGGGACAAATCCCCAAAATAACCTGATAAACTAACACAGAAAGGCAGCATTTCCATAGTACAAAACCCATCAGAAATGAAGGCATGGAATTGCTTAACATAAAAAGCTAATTTTCCTTCAGTTAACAATAAGACTAAAGGCCTTCCATAAAGGGAAATCCAGGATTCAGAATACACACTGTGTTTTATAACCTGATTTTTTATGGACTCCACTATGCACATGAACTTTTCATTGACACATTTGCGTCCTTTATATTCCTTATTCTATTTGATATATCTGTTGACTGAAATATCCTTAATTAGCTCCTTTACCTACATTCTTTCCCTTGTAACACACATTCCTGTTACTTATTTATTGTCAATCACAATAAATGGGTTGAAAACTGTGTAGATGGAAAAAATGAGAGCAGAGCAATGCTCATTCTTATTTATATCAAAGAATTTATCATCTCAGAAACAAAATTATCAGAAATAAAGATTCTACTTTGGTTTAAAATACACAGCTATTAGCTAGCTTTTACATTCTGCATTAAAAAAAAATAAATCAAATATTCAAAATTCTGAGGGAACAAAATGAAGAAACTCAAAAAGAGCAACATTCAGGAAGTGTACAGAAAGGTGAATTCTGAAGCCTGTTCAAAATCTTGCTTGGTAGCACTGGAATCTATGTTTCCATTTGATGCTTCAAAGAAAACAGTAACTAACATTTTGTCCATCTTCATGCCTTAGAAAGAGTTTCCTTGCAACATGAGACCATACATCTGCCACCTTGACAGAAGGCAATTAAGTCTTTGCAACTCTGAACAATATCCTCTGCAGTAAAGTACAGCATCTTTGCACCAATAAGTATATGATAAATACTTATTTGCACATTAAGAGCAAATATTCAAAAATCAGTGAAAACTCAATAAAGATAGATGCTTAAATGCACCGAGACCAGAATGGTACTTCCAACGACTAAGTAAAAACAGTAATAGCACCTTCAGCTTTGCCTAGAAACAAATGTCCTGGGAAGAGTGCTTTTTTTCATGCTATTATATATGGCATAGTTTAATAGAATAATGAAAGGACTACAAACTGCTGTGCCTGATTGAATATGTAAGCATCTGTAGAGCAGTCTGGGTAAAAAGCAGCACAAGAAAATGAGTCAAGGATTGTGGTATAAGGGCCAAAAGAAATAAATCTCCAGTTCTCTATACAGAGCAAGAATGATCACATCAGCAGTGTTCTGGCGGAATTTTCTAGTGTGTGAATGGTTAGGGAGAAGGGAAGAGGCAGCCAATTCTTCTTCCACTCTCATAAAACTCAGGCACCTCAAATAACTCATCTGGACTTTCTGATTGCTTGAAATATTTTGTGACAAATGTTCACAAAGAGGATGTGATCAATGTGTATCTTTTCTACGCTGATGAGATGTCAATAAGCTGCACGGAAGTGAACAAATTTTATTGGGCTGTAGTAATTCTCTCTCATGTACCCACCAGTCTCAAAGGAATCCCTCTCCCTGCAAAAACTGCTTGTGGATGCACTGCTACATCACTCTTCCAAAATCCCACTCATTACTATAAGCCATAAAGTTATAATTTTCAAGTTTTAAATATGTCCGTTCGCACTTTAAAATAAAAATGAAGTTACACATTGATCTGTACATGGACATGATCTACAGATGTATGAGAAATGAGCAATGCTACACACCTACGTGTATTTCTCACCAAGGGCAGGGTGAAATAGGTGAACAGAACAGGCACAAAGTTTTCATACTCAGTCCCAAGAACCGAGATGGGAGTAACCATTCTACAGTAAGCTCTTCCATCCATCCTGTAAACTATCTACATTAATAATACTTAATTTGAAGAGTAAATATTCTTTAAGTGTGATTGAATAAATTAGTTTTAGAACTCTGTATCCTCTTGAAATGTAGTGACACAATTGGCACTTTGCAGAAAGAATAAAATATCGATGAACTGCAGAAAATGGTGAAATAAAAGTGTATTCTGGCCCATTTTTGGCATATTTCCTTAAAAATTATCATTGTGATGGGACAATTAATTTTCATGAGTAGGAGCCTTATTCCTTACAATTCCATCTTCCACAGGTCAAATTTGGAAACACTTCCTTCAATGATGCCTTCCTATTTCAAGTAATTCATTTCAGCCCTTAGTCCCCAGCCTTATTAATCTGTTCTTTAATGCCACTTAATCATTTCTCCCTGCTCTGCTTCTACTGCAGCAGTCAACTGACACTATATTGAGCAATACAGTCTCCCCCATTTTTCCCATTTTATCTCCCTGTTCATACTTCCATAATCAAGTTTCACCAACATTCTTGTATATTTCACTATAAAATCAGTGATTTCTGTAAACTACTTTTCTTTCATTATTAATAACAGCTGCAGTTGTTTTAGGTTAACATTTCACCAGAAACCATAGACATGCAAATCAGCATTTGCTTTCATTTTTCCTATACCTTAAAAAATAATCCTAAAATGATATGTGTTTTTGAAGGTTTTTTTTCTGTGATCCCAGCAAAAAGTATCAACTTTGCAAGACAGAAAATTAGAAATTAATTTTTATTTGTACTACATGGGATTATTTTAAAAATCTCATGGTTCTAAATTTGCATATCACTCAGTATGTGCACTGACGTGTGTCCTGTGAAGGTACAGAGTCAAACTGAGCACGTATTTGTACCACTACAGCACCAACAATGAAAATACAATATGATCTGCAAGAGCTTACTGTTAAATAAAATGCATTAACAAAAGACATCATATGAAAAATGCTAGAGATGGCTTTATGAAAAAAAGTTTGGAAAAAAAGGAAATGTGTCAACAAGCTGAAGAAGTTCCATCTCAGTTTCCTGAAGGACAAGTTTTATCTTTAAAATGTTTTTAAAATGCATTTCAGACAAAGAAGCTATTTTTCCCTATTCCTAACAAAATTCGGATTTTGATAATGGACAGGTCACATGTGAATAGAAAACAATCCACAATATATCTTTAATATATCACAGAATCACAGAATGCTAGGGATTGGAAGGGACCTCAAAGATCATCTAGTCTAATCCCCCCCCCTAATCACCCAGATGAAGCTACACAGGAAAGTGTCCAGGCAGGTTTTGAATGTCTCCAGAGAAGGAGACTCCACAATGTCCCTAGGCAGCCTGTTCCAGTGTTCTGTTACCCTTACTGAGAAGAAGTTTCTTCTCACATTTAAGTGGAACCTCTTGTGTTCCAGTTTGAACACATTACCCCTTGTCCTACCATTGGATGTCACAGAGAAGAGCCTGGCTCCATCCTCGTGGCACTCACCCTTTATATATTTATAAACAATAATGAGGTCAACCCTCAGTCCCCTCTTCTCCAAGCTAAAGAGCCCCAGCTCCCTCAGCCTTTCCTCATAAGGGAGATGCTCCACTCCCTTCATCATCTTTGTTGCCCTGCACTGGACTCTCTCCAGCAGTTCCCTGTCCTTCTGGAACTGAGGGGCCCAAAACTGGACACAATATTCCAGGTGTGGTCTCATCAGGGCAGAGCAGACGGGAAGGAGAACCTCTCTCGACCTACTAACCATACCCCTTCTAATACACTCCAGGATGCCATTGGCCTTCCTGGCCACAAGGGCACAGTGCTGGCTCATGGTCATCCTGCTGTCCACCAGGACATTTTCTGCATTTTTTTAATGTACATAAGTTACAGATTTATTATTGGACTATATGTCTTGCATGTCAATGAGTTGCGTGAGCTTAAAAAGCACAGCTGATGGTGTTACCATTTCAGCATTACTTTGTGGGTTACTCTTTTTTTTTTTAATAGACTTTATGAATTAAAAGGGAAACAAGGAAAACTACCTTAATTTTAGTACAATTTCAGGCTCAGTTTATTGCCTGAATTTTCAAAATCTGTTAGTGATTTTAAGACAGTATCAAGAACCTCAAAAACACTCAAAACCTGGATATTTTAACATTACTGAGTACACAGGTACCTTTTAGTATCCCAAAACCACTATTCACTTCCAAAAACTCACACAGCATCTTTTATTTCTGTTGCTGGTCTAGATGAAAAACTCTTCCATGGTACATCTCAAATTGCTTTCTGCTTTTTCTCTGCTTTCAGTCTCCAATGTAAGTCAATTACTTTGAAAAGGCTGAACTCAAGCATTTTTATAAAGTAGTCACCATCTAAATACACCTTGTAAAATCTTACTGGTGTCTACCCAGCTAATTAATGTTTTGCCATTTTTCCATGTTAATGCTACTTACATTATCACACAGGAGGCTCTTATTTTTGGTGCCTGTTGCATAACAGTCACAAGGTTTGCAAACGTCGATGGCTGAAAGATCTGCACCTGCTTGTCTGTAATGGAAATCCTTGCACAGCTCACAGTTCTTTCCTGCACGAAAGAAAGGTTATGCATTATGGCTTCCAATTCATTAAAATTAGCTGTATAATTCAAAATTAAAGACTCTATTCCTTTGAGGGAATTCTATAATTTTCAGGACGTCCATTTTAATGCACCTTTCATCTCTACCTGCCAATTTAGTGATCCAGAGCATATGAAACAATGAACCTGTTACAAACTATGTTTTACTCCATTAAACTTCCATCTGTTATATAATACCACACTTACATAAAAGCTGTGCCATGCAAATACCTATACATTTTTTGGAAAAATTATCGTTGAACCTGAAACTTTTCTTTTTTTCCCTTTACTAGACAAAGCCAAGAAAATTGAAATAGAAAAGAACTGTTAAAAAAAAAAAAAGTATTTAAATATGCTTCTTACACAGAATAGAAACCTTTGCTCAATAAGCAAGAAACTGACTTTAGAGCAAAATTTGACAACATTTTTAATATGTTATCTGTTAAACACGTTCAGTTGGAAAGATTTTATATACTGGATTTAAATGGTCTAGCACATGTAATGAAAAAAGCTTTGAAACTATACATTCTAATTATCTATTGGAATGTATTTTGCACAAGATTGGATCAAATTTTAGCAGTATTTTCCTAGAGCTTGAGTATTGACACAATTGTAACTACTGCACTATCCAGATACTTTAAAAATACATATACATGAGAATTTATTGGAATGTCAGACGTTGAGCATCACTAATTTCAACTGATACAAGACTTAGCCAAAAAGTAACTGCAAAACAAACAGCCCATTCTCTTTCATATGACTTACCGGTTGTGTTGTGTTGACAATTATCACACACTCCACCACTGCCTCTGTAGTATTCCTGAGGAAAAGGGTCTATTGCTAAGTCGTAGTGGCAGCTTACTGCATGGCTGTAACACTGACACGGTTTGCAGTTATAGGCATGAGCTTGGTCACCTGGACGAAAAGGTTTGTCATTGTACAATGGCAAACAGCGATCACACTGAAATAAAGAAAAACAAAATAGAAGGAAAATACTATTTATTTACCTTACAGGAACACTTTCATACTCTCTATATCCGTGTTCTGGTCTATGTGTTTTCCTCCACTTCAATATTACAAATATTGGATTTTGAGAAGTAGTGAGAAAGCATATAGGGAAATAACAAAATCATTTTTTAAAATCTTTTTAAGTTACTTTAACAACAGATTAGAAATGAGGAAGGTGGGCAGAAGAGTAAAATTTTAAGTATTTAGATGCTCAACACAGGCTAAAGTCCTGAGATTGAGATTTAGTAGAACCTCTAAAGATGCAAAATGGTGCCTACTGTGTTTGAGGCACAGAAGATATATTCACCTATTTTAAACAACTTCTGTTATTGTAGTCTGCAGTATTGCAGTAGCTAGTTTGTACAGTTAGCATTTGACCTTGTGAATGAAACAAAAGGCCCCCTATGGCCAGATATGTGATGCTGTACAGAGTATCTGAAATATCAACACTTCTTAATGTGCATTTATCTCATTAAATTTTCAAGAAAGACATTTTAAACAAAAAACACAAATCTCTACACACATTCAACTCTGTCAAGTTGTATTTTAAATATTATACCAATGCAATACTAGGATAACAGGTACATTGTTTAAATAAACACTTAAACAAATGATCTTGTTTTCTTCAATTCTTTTCAAATTTATTAGATACAAAGGCTAATGATATTCAAGTACTTGATTAGCTTAAATCTAATCCAGTAAAAATATTTTTAAGTAGTCCAGGAGCACCTCTGAAGCTCCTTTTTTACCTGAATGAACTCACAATGTTACTAAGTAGAGCTTTGTAAAGAATGTGAAGTCAAAATAACCTCCAGTTCATAAGAGACTCTACAAAACTTCAAGGAGAAAATTTATTGTGTCTACTGGTTCATCAAGAATTAAACCTAATTGGATTTCTTACAAGTTAATGAATGGGTAACATTTTGGAGAGTTACATTCTCTTTATGGTGAACAATTCAACTGTTTTTTATTAAATTGGCTCAACTAATTGTATGTGTTGGCACTGGATAGATGTTTGTTTAGAATAATTCATTTTAATTTAATTTGCATTACTAGAAGTCCATTCCTAAAATACAGGTGCCTTGCTGGATCTAAGAAACAAATTATATTCCAATTATAATTTCCATCTCTCAGAAATAATTTTAAAGTTTCTGAATAAATCACTATCTGTAAAGCATTTGGGCAACTTCTTTCTTCTTAAGTTCCAGAAGTGTGCTCATCTTTCTTCATGTCTCCTATTCCAAGCACTACTATAATTATTTAGGCCCAGTGTGCCTACATCAGCTACATGCTGATCATTGGGAAACTATATTGAAGTTTCTAAACTGTTTTACTCACAGCTGATGCTGGGGAAGTGTGGGTAAAATGAAAAGCTGAATTAGGAAACATGAGATTAAGACAGTCCAAGAATCACGGTGCAGTCACAAATCATAACAAAGCAACTTGGGAGTGAAAATGAAAGCACATGAATTTATCTGCTGAAATTTAGTTTTAATAAATGAAATTAACAGTAAGAGGTAAGATAACAATAGCCACTGCACGTTTTTGCAATCTGTTAAAAACAAAACAACAACAAAAAAAAAAGCAAAACAGTGAGAGAAAAAAAGAGATGTCAGCATGAAAATTAGCAGGGTTTCCCTTGAGACCTTGAACTCCAGCCTATGTTTATCAGAAGAATCACTGCCTAACCATGATTAGCCCAGTTTAAGTACACCAAGGGGAGCACTTTGACCATAACTGTTACTCAAGTTTCCCAGTTTAAAACCTATTCAAGTCCCTGAAGATGACGAAGGGTCTGAAGCACCTTTCTTATGAGGAAATACTGAGAGAGTTGGGTCTGTTCAGCCTGGAGAAGAGAAGGCTGAGAGGGGATCTCATCACTGGTTAGAAATATCTCAAAGTTGGGTGTCAAAAGGATGGGACCAGACTCTTTTCAGTGGTGCTCAATGATAGGATGAAGGGCGACAGTCACAGACTGAAGCACAGGAGGTTCCATCTGAATATGAGGAGAAACTTCTTTACTTTGAGGGTGCCAGAGCACTGGAACTAGCTGCTGCGAGAGATTGTGGAGTCTCCTTCTCTGGAGACATTCAAGACCCGCCTGGACACGTTCCTGTATGATCTGCTCTGGGTGAACCTGCTTTAGCAAGTGGGTTGGATAACCAGAGGTCACTTCCAACCCCAACCATTTTGTGATCCTTCCCTTGTTAACATCCACTTTTCCTCTCTCCAATCATGTTCTTTGTCTCTTTGAGGAAAATCAGCATTACACTGCACCAGCAATGTAAGACCAGAGGGTTCAATCAGGAATTGCACAATTTGGGAAGTGCAAGAAAGAAACCTGAGCTCCCAGTCAAACCATTCCACTGAGGCACCTTCCTCCTCGCAGCATGTCTACAGAAACACATCCTCCTTGAAAAGCAAACAGTACAGGAATAGCTACCAACCTGCCAGCCCTGAATTTCCATCTGCATATGGTCAGCCACATAGCTACTGCAAACATTCATCATTTCATCTCACATTTAATCTTAGATCAGTTACTCATGCCCACCTGTGCTTGCACCTATTGTTAAATGACACACAGGCACTAACAAGAGAAAAAAGATGGCATTTGATTACATAGCATAAAGTCTCTTTGAACAATGTCTCCTGTTCTATGGTTTTTAAACCTTTGACAAAACTTTTTAAAAGCCACAGCAAAACAAGTAATCATTCAGAAGCTGATAATGACTGTGAAACAACTGTTGTTCTAGCACTTGTCACACCTGTATGCATTGAAAATGTGCACTGGACCCCCACCTCATCCTCAGCCTGCTGAGTCTGTCACATCTTTATTAGGTTAAGAACTGCATTTACCTTTCAGACCAGCTGTGTTCAACTGCCACTTTCAGTAGCACTATGATATACATATGGCAATCCTCAGGCTTTCATTCAAACATAAACTCTGCATTTGCCCCAAACATAGTTACTGAAAAGGTTGAAAATGTTGAAAAGGTTGAAAATGTTGAAAAGTTTGAAAATGTTGAAAGTTTTAGAATATTCAAGAATGTTAATTCTTGACAAAGCAAGCCTTTCTCCGTAACCATAAAACCCACAAACATGCAGATGTCCGTATTCTCAGACACATCTTGGCTCTCCAGAAAACACGGTAAATATATAGTTTTCCCTATGGACAATAACAAACGTGCTCTTGATAAATAGTATCTGAACCGCTCACCTTCTGTGAAAACAGTTTTCTGAGAAAGCATTACATGGAGCCAGATGGTCAAAATATCTAGCTCATGTTGGCCCAATTCATTAGGCTAAAATTATGATTTAAAAATTATTTCCAAACACAAATTCAGGATATTTTTACTAAAATTATTATTAAAAACTTACTTTCTCAAAACATTTGAATTCAGTACACTTATAGAAAAATCAACAGTGACTTCAGCCTAAGCTGTTAGGTCCGAAGTCCCTTATCAGTCACTACGAATGTTGAGGTCAGTGCTTCTGAAGAAACAGTCAACAAGACAATGGTAATACTTTAAGACTTGCAATAAGTCATGATCAACTAGAACCTTCTACTCCAACACTTTTAAAATATCCCCCAGTTTGCCTCTGGGTGGCATCCTTTTTTTTTACTGTTATGTAGAATTTATTCCTTTTTTACTTCTCCTAACCTGAGTAGAAGTTCCTATCTCACATTCATTAGTCAAAGTTCAGTTTCAATAACCCATGTACATACACACCTACAATACATATACATATGCTTCTATAACCTACATACATCATTAAGAGCACACAGATTTAAAAATCTGCTGAAGCGATATCAAAATTAGAATGCCAGCTTCTCAGACATTTTGAAATGCTGCCTTGTCTTTGAAAAACTCCATTATGTGTATCACCCAATCATGTTTATTTATGCTGCCCTGTAAAGTGTTGACTATAATAGGATAGTTAATCACACACTATTTTTCCCTTCCTACAAGATCCCAGTCTGTACGCAAATGGACAGTGTGCTTTCATTCCATTTAGCTTCATTAGCCAAATAAATATGGCTTCTGGGCAATATCTATTCCAGTGTAGCTTAGCACTGCTCTGATGACAGTTGTCTTAATTTCCCAGTGGCTTTTTCCTCAGCACCCTCACTATAGCATTTGACTGTCTATCAAGACTGCATGTTAGCAGAGCTTTGAACCATATCTGTCTCTTGTGAACTCCCCAAAGACTGAAAAAGAGCTTTTAAGCTCAAAAGTGACTCAAAGTGACTCCAAGTGACTAAGGAAGACAGAACAGAAATTAGGAGTGTGTTATGGGGTTCCACCATAACACTCCATGTACCTTAAAAGGATGCAACATAATTTTAGAAACTAAGCACAGCCATACCACATGGTTTACAGATATCATAGGCCAAACAGCATTCTAAAAAAAGATCCTACTGCTGCTTTGCAATGGCAAGCTGACTGATAGAGAACTTGACTGGCAAAGGACATAAGATCTACCACTCTGAATGCCAATAATGGGACACAACTGAAACCTCAGACACTGATGCAAATGTTATCAGGCAGCATAAGATATATTTCTACTCAACTCTTCTTTCATTTATGCTTTTTTGGTGAGGTTATTTGAAGCCACACTAAGTCCCACAAAATCAAAGCATATGCAACCACACTAATTCTGACAATCAGGCTACTCAGTAAATTAATTCACACTTAAATTCTGCAGGATTAAAATTCAAACATATTTTAAAATCAGGCATTCACTCCATCTAACTCTCATTTAGACTCAAACCTTGTATGGCTTCTATATAACAAAAGAGAGGAAGAAACTATGATTTGCAGTTGATGAGTTCGGCATGTGTTCTGTTTTACCCAAGTTCTGACTTGCTCAGGATATTGAATTGTAAGAAATATTGTGTTTATTTTTCCCTCTTTCTACCATGTCTATTTGGAATAAGCCTATGAATCCCATTCTCCTGTAACATTAGAGAGTGCTGTAGCCACAGTTACTAGGTATTCTAGGGTTAATCTTACTCTTCTGAGGAAGCTATTGCATGGGATTTTTATTTTTAATAGTCATTTTAGTAGGGTAAAAGAAGTAAAAACAGATTGGCTAATCACTTATATGAAATAGGTGAAAAAAAAACATAGAAATTCAATAAATATACATGGCACTATGGGGTACAATAGCTACTTCCAACAGCAGTGAAGCACCAGCCTAGTTGTGTCTCAGTTTTCCTTCACATTAAAGGAAATAAATACCCTGCACAATAGATAAGCTCCTGAAGATAATTTTCAGACTGGAACAGCCTTCTTAATTTCTGAATTACAGCAATGACAACCGTAATGTTAGCTGCCATCTGCCTACCTCTTCAGTAAAACTTACAAACATCAGATCAAAATGTGTAAGAGATAACAACCACTTCACAATTCCTTCAGCATGTCATCACCTGTGCAACAAATCACGAAGTATCTGAGACTGCCACAAGTTCTTTCAGTATTTCCACAAATACTTTTAAAAGCCTAGATCTTTGAACTATGAAATTACACCAGTTTTCCAGGGATGGATTAATGGACAAACCCATAAATTCCACAAACATGTCAAAAGTTATGTAAAATGTTCAGACAGGTAGGACTACTGAATTAGGTACCTTTCTGCTTGCGGTTTCCTACAACTCCCATCAAGCACCTGCCTCCTTGATTTCCTTTATTTTTATTCTGATATAACTAGTTTCCTCCCAGGCCTGTCCTCGGGGTACATAAATTATGGCACAAAGCTTACCAAAAAGTGCATTTTTTGCTAGCTTGCTTGCTTCTGCAAGCTAGAAGCCTGTTATTTAGTGATCACTTATAATAGTTAATATTTACTGCCCATCAGGTACTATGAATCATTATTCCAGTACCCAGCATGATGACACAGATTGGACCTTTAACTAAGATTTAGAAATAATCTTCTGTAACAATATAAAAAGCCTTATTTATCCAATTCTTGTTAAATCAACAATGCCATATCCAGTTTTCAGACAGCAGATGTTTAAGACAATTAATTATTTGCACGAAAAACTCTGAAGACCTGAAGCTTTTTGCTGTATCTAGTCACACTCCCACTTCCATTCATACCCTCTCAAGCACTTATCAGAGTTGCTTTATTGATTTTAAATTCTGGTTTCTACTATTACGTCTACAATTATTCCTGTACATTTTGCCATTACTTTATTAAGTTCTCTCTGCCTGATTCAAAGGAGGTTCTGAGGTTGTAAGGCAAGGCTGACTTTGTTTGCCTTCTTTCCAGTTTTCATGTGACATGGTGCAAAGTTTTTGAACATACTATTACTCATGTCTAAAAATCAGTCTTTACATATAAATGTTACCAAATCTCGACTACTCTTGGTACCTTTGTTACCATTTGTAAAAGGCAGAGCTATTTGCCAAAGCGGGACACAAGACATTTACAGAACAATTTGGAAATGAAGAAGCTGAATATTTTTTTCATTAGATGAGAGACAAGCTCTGTGAGGATTTATTTCCTTAACTTTCTTAATCTGGCCCATCAACATCTGCAAGTTCTTCTTAAAGATTCCCTCCTCATCACCACAAATTTCATAGCAACATATTTCTTCAACAAAACAGAACTCATAAAAAAATTCATTTGCTATGTCAAATTTCATAACACAGTGATGCAAATAACTAAGATTTCCATTTGTAATGAATTATGCAAATTTTTAGTTTCTGGTATTGCTTTGCTGCAGAACAGCTATCCAGATGTATATGTCAGATAAATTCAAGATGGTAAATTTAGTTGTATTAAGTTATTAAGTGTAAATGTGACAAGGACATACTCTGCCATATGTTAAGAGCTTGTCAAGGGATCTCTGATTTCTGGTCCAAGATACTAAAAAGAAAAAAAAAACAAACACAAAAACAAAAGCCAAATCAAAAACCTGCTTATACCCTCTCAGTTGTGTTGACTTAACTCGCTGCTAGCACAGGACAGAAGTTAAAAACTAAATAAAACAAAACAAAACAAAACAAAACAAAACAAAACAAAACAAAACAAAACAAAACAAAACAAAACAAAACAAAACAAAACAACAAAAAAAAAAAACACCACCAAATGCTTAGTTGGATCCAAAATAATAATAATAATAATAAAAAATGCCTAATTCACTGGGGTGGGAACCTCAGAAACATTGGTGCACGTTTGTAAGACAGTTTTATCAATGCCAGTGGTTCTTGAAAATCAGGATGGATTTTAGTTTTTCTTGTAAGTGTTTGTGTTACAAAAAAAAAACCAAAACCTTTAAGCTGTTTTGATTTCATGTAAACCTTTCATAAATCTCAAAGTAGTCAGTGATACATTTTCAAATAGTAATTTTATTTTATTACTACTTCTATTTTATTTCATTTTTAGTAGATATTGACACAGCCGTTAAAGAATTAGGGAAATAATTAAACAACATCCTTATTCTACTCTGAATGAATACAGTTAATTCAAGCATTTCAATTATAGTTACAATGCATATATGCCAAATCAAAAATGTGACACTTACTAGAACAACACATTAACATTGACAGAAACAATCTGATGAGGTAGATACATCATTAAAATGTATTTAGTTTGTTTTCACAAGGTAGCATAAGTCTTGCAAGAGTGCTTGGTGAACTTCCAGATCTTATTAAATATTTATAATTAATCCCCGCAAAGTAACATTTCACAATGTGTGTTCTAATTAAAGGGACATTGTCAGTTTCAATTTTTTTTCTAATTTAACTCATCTAAAATCTTCAAATTTCTGTTCAAATCCCATTTAGACTGTAGATCTTATACTTCCGTTTTAAAAGACTAGAAAACTTAGATTCCCTATGAAATTTTACAAAGATCTTTCACACAATCGTAAGTGCAATATCAAATGCACTCAGGTTAACACTTTTTGCTCTGTTCTAGCAAGCACGGTCTGCTTGAGGCTTTTTTGATGTGAGATTTGTCTCCCCTTTGCTACTGCTGTGCTACTCAATAACCTCTTCTAAATTTTTAGAAAGACTATTTCCAAGAGGTATAAAAGTAGCAAAGAATACAGCATGTACTCATGATGGAAATCTAACATTCAGTGAGACTGTGTGATTCATTCCTTTGATATAACTCATTCTTTATTAACATCAACTTCTTTTCTTTTTCTTTCCTGGATTTTTTTTTGCATTTTTTTTGAGATAAATAATTAACCTAGAGACAGAATCTATTCCATTATTCTAAGGTCTTCTCCACATATTTCACCAGAAGACCATGACTTATATCAAATGTCCACATTTTGGTTTCCCCACGACCAAGAATTATAAAACCAGTAGGAAAATTGTAATTTTGCAACTCGATAAGTTTCAACTACACACTGCACTTCACAAAATCACTCTTTACTGAAAAACGTTTTTATTAAGAGCAGACCAAAGCAATGAGAATAATGTATTTTCTAGATTTATCTGATTTTAATATGTCGTTTAAATTAATTACAAGAAACTTAACGTCGACTATCTGAAAGCACAAAGCATTAAGAAATAATATTAAGTTTGTTCTTTTATTACAACATTCATGTTGCTACTACAGATTTTTTTTAAATAAACAAATGTCATATGTGGCTGTAAAAAGTATGAGAAATAGAAATTTCCAGGCTGTCCTTAAATAAATAAGTTCAAAGGTCAATTTTCAATGTTTTAAAAAGTCACTATCCAAATCACTGATTAGATCAAAATAATGAAAATAATGAATAAGGCCCCCGAGAAAAGAACTTCCAAATAAATATGTACAGGTATGTCTCAGTATTTTTCTAACTGTGCAAAAGTCCTTAAAAATCAAACCCAAAATGTTTTAACTCTTCCTGTGTTAGACATATTTTGTGAAATAATCACATTAAAAGATCTCATTCTTAGCTGAAGACAGAGACTGCTATCAACAGACGTCCCAAGTATCTACAGATGTTCCAAGCATCAGGAGGTAGATCTACAACAGTGTTTTACCTTGGATTAGGCATGTGGTTTTGAAGCAATTATCTAAGTTTTCTGCACTTACCGTGGTTTGGTTTGCATGATGGAGCTGTCTTGGACCATTAGAACTGTGCCCTTTCAAATGAAACTAAATTTGAAGGACTGTAGCTAGTGCACTCCATCTACCGAATGGGTCTGCAGTCCATAGGACCAGATTAAAATTACTGGTAAGTAAATAAATAAACAAACAAACAAATAAATAAGTGAAATCCCTGAAGTCCTTGAATCACACCTGCTGTGAACTTTGTGTCTTCATTACCTTTTCACTCTACAGATCATTTGCTAGTTGTTACAGCAAGTATATCAGATGCTGACAGTCTAAATTCAGGTTCGCATCTAATGTCTGAAAGTGGCATAATCCTCCAACAAGAAATCAAATCCCTGAGCAAAGCACTCCTAATGGTCTGTGGTGGAATGGCTTTGGGTGGCAGGAGGAGGCAAAAGGAATACAAACACTGATATGGAAAAATTCCCTGTAAAAGACAGGACAACACCAACACACATACACTCTTTCCCAGAACTAAAATTCCAATTTTGAGGCTGTTGTGATGTAGGTGATGAGGTGATATAGATAGACAATGGAGATACTTACATTATTTCCTTCTGTATAGCTTTCCTTGACGCACAGGCATCTATATGGTTCTATAGCTGCATCGCAATTATCAGCATGGCCATGACAATTACACCTGAAAGAACAGTAAGCAGTGAAGAAAACACTAAAATGTGGAATCACATCTGTCCAACAATATATAATACAGTCAAAGACAATTTTGTGACTTACAAAGTCTGCTGCTTTATTAAGACAAATAAATAGCACCAAAGAAAATATTCTTGAGTGCAGTGATCTATAAAAGACCACTTAACATATTTTTAAGTATCAACAATTGCTTTCCAAGAAAATAAAAACCAGCATGTAGTAGAGGTGTGGTTACCTTATATAATATGTAATTAAAACTATATTTCGGTAGATTATATTAATATATTAAAGTTTATTAAATAAATTGTTATTATCCATCAATATTAAGCTTTACAGCACAGCTATAGTTTTTCAAGAAATCTTAACCATATCAAGCATAATCTTCTATTTAACCTACTTTGATCTCATTTAAAATGTCTATTTCTTACTAAAACGAAATCTCTATAGAGTATTAGTTAATAGGCAATAACCATCCCACTCCACCTGAAGGGCTGCTCTTCTGAAGGTATTGCATAGCTTTGCAAACTACAGCTGAAATTATTTTACTGTAACATCGTCGCCAAGTTAGTAGCTGCTTTAGTAAAAGCACTATCATAACATATCTAAATCAATAGTCAAACTATACTAGTAGCATAGAAAATGTTAAAGTAAACATGACCTCTAATGGTGTTCTTTCTCTCAAAATGAGAACTACCAAAATAACTTCAGGAATAATACTTATTAACAAAAATCTGCACCATATGCTTATTGGAAACTGCTCCATTGCCAAATTTGCATAGTATTTACAGGGCATAATTAGTCCTTTCACAAGACAGCACACTTATCATATACAATGAAGCTGTCATTCACAGATAATGTAACACTTTTACTGATATCTGCCCAGTTTTAGAAGGAAAACTACAGCTAAAATGAAGAATGAGCTCTGCATTAAGACTTGTTAAAATTGCCATGTCTGAGAATCTATAATGAAACTTGGAAGAGCTACTGAAGTAAAGCACAAGCCATGGTTTCAATCATAAGCCTTTGCTTAGAGGCATTGGTAATTCCAAGGAAAGGAGTGCTTTTGACAGATTTGTGTAATAAGTATAATTAATTTTAAACTAGCGTGAGCAAATGTTTCAAAAAAACCAGCACACCAATCATTTCAAACTTGATGCACTGCTTCAGACCAAATTCCCTTCTCATTCATAAATGTAAAAGCAGAATAACTTCATTAAATTTTAGGCAGGTCATTATACACTTTGCACAGCTGTAATTGTTGGAGGCAGTGATGGGTGAGGGAAGAGTTCCATAACACCTACCTTCCGCTGATTGTAACTTCATTAACTCCATAGTATCTATGTCTAAAATTTATCCAAGACTCATTAGTATGATACTGGCCACGGAGATGAATCCTCACTTGTGTAGCTTTTACAAATTCTTGGAGAGATGGAGTATTGTAAAAATCATTGTAACCAGGTCGGTGATTCGGTTCCGGGGTAAGAACACTAAAAGTTAGATTACCACGAGAATATGGTGTAAAGCTGTTTAAATAGAGAGAAAGATAAATAAAAATCAAATGTCACATATTTTACAGATTCTATCTCCTAATAGCCTTTTTTTCCCAGAGAGGGTCTCCACTTAACTGTACATAGGTATTTTGTGGTTTCTGGGGATAATTTTCATGTCAGTGGATTCCCAAACATCAGAATTCAAGCAGGGGAAATGTCCTCTATATGCGTGTTTTCTCCCAAACTGACATGCTCTTTGCCAGACTCTAAGATTCCAATTAAAAGCAAAGCCTCTAAAGGGCAACTTCAAAATATGGATGAAGTGTGACTGATACAGTGTCATCTGCACTAAGTTTTCAAAAAGTTTAACACAATGTCTTTGACAAACATGAACTACGCTTGAACTACATAAGGAAATCATACAGATGACTAACATGATAATTAACATGGCCATATCATTAATTTTATAATTGCTAAACACATAAAAAAACATACACAAACAACTATATTTTGAATTCCAGAGTCACTGGACTCTATCGTCTCATTTGATGAGTGAGCAGAGGCAGAAATGCATGCCACCTGAGTGAAGTGCTAGAGAACTTACTGGAATGCAGCAGAATTAAGAGTAAAACTGTAGGTGAAGGACAGTCCTGAGAATTCAAGCAAAGGCTGAGTAAACAAGTACCTATAAACTGCACATTTGCACAATTTGGTAATAACTGTATCTCAAGTTGGTATACTTACTAGGCAGAGTTTAGCTATGAGTAGAACTTCCCTCTGCAAGAGGCAAGAATGCCTGATTATTTGCATACCTACATGGGCTCATTAAAAAATAGGTATTTCACAGTATCACCTGACACCTGACATTCAACATTCAAAAAATGTAATTCTCATCACTTCAAAATATCTCCGAGCTTTTCGAAGATGAGATTCATAGTTAGACTAGGTCTGCTGAATCATACTCCTCTGTCTTGATGAAGGATCTTTGAATTTTACAGGTCAGTGCTTCACAAAAATCTCAGTGGAATATATCTTCATGTTTCTCTGGGGGATACCATCCTCTCTTCCCCTTTGCAGAAAGTTAGATAAAGTATTCTTCCTCCATGACTTATAAAGCTCTAACGGAAATTATAAGATGGGTATGAATGGGAGATGAACTACATCATCTTGGTATGGAAGCACCAGAAGGAACAGCAGAAAGACTGTAAGGCTGATGGCACCTAGGCAAGCATCTCTTCAAGATGTTGGGGCATATACATGCATCTTCGCAGGAAACCAGGTGATCCTAAAATCAGGGTCAGCCAATATTCAGAATAAGCAAGACTCAGGTCTAGGCGGGGGGGAAAGGACAGTGAGCAACTCTTAACTTACAGAGGTGCTACAGGATAAAATAAATAAAAACCTTAATCACTTTCATCTCTTAAAGGACACAAAAAATTCCATTCAGCACTAGCATATGGTCACCAAATCAAGAACTCTCAAGCCATGGTAAGGATTTCCAAGCCAAGGTCCCTTTTTCCTTCCAGGTCAACCTAAGGAGTCCTGGCTAGGCCACCCAGGATGCAAACACACTGGTGTCTAAATCCTAGACAGACAATTCGGACACGTCTTGGCACTTACAAGTATATGGGTATGAGCGAGAAACCGGTTTTGTTTTACAATAAAACCACCTTCCCATCCTACGAAAGTCTCAGCAGGGAGCTCTGTTACAATGCTGACACAAATTTGGAGCATTGTTGCAACAGTAACTTCTCTTTGACTACACAGACTACTTACCATTACAGGGTATATTTCTTATCTTTTAAACAAAGCTTTCTGTACATCAGTTGTACTCAAAATCATTCGTTATCACTTTCTATCATCATTTACATCACAATCAAAGCGGACAAACAGTGCTACTTACAAAACATTTATGGAACCAGTTCATATTTGACTCCTCAGCTCTTTTTGGAAAATATAGAGATATACCTTTCTGGGCTGAAAAGGGCATTATGCCTCATTTGAGATATTAATCCAAAACTGTTTGGCTTGCTTCAGAGATTTCCCTTCTCCTCTACCCTCTGCTCCAAGGATCAGCAATAAAGCTCAAAGCCCTTTGCTGAAAATGGGTGTAACTCAGATGACCTTATACTCCTCTCTTCAGAATACTGAGCTCCTGGAGAACAAAGATGCTGACGCTTAAAAAGTCTTAGGAAGGTAGCAAAAGTGAAACAACAAAAAAAGCAAAACGCCTGCAGCACCTGGTACTGTATTTTCTGACTGATTTCCAGCCAGGTACTATACAAGCCTAATACTGACCGGCATCGAAAATCAGACAAGAGATGGTGCATTTGAATGTACACAATTATATAGATTCAAATACATATACATATATATACATACATGCACGTGTGTGTGTAAATTTATAATATAAAATAACTATATAATTATGCTTTCTATACTTATTAAATGTGTTTGTATACATGACATATTTTAAAATTTTCACATGCTGTCTAATAAAAAGGCTTGAAACAGGTTTCTAAAAGGTTATGATCCTTCTCACTCTCCCAGTTTTATTTTGGTTCTTGCTTAGAAAGATTAGAAAGCTTCAAGATAAAAGCTCATTTCTTAAATGTTTTGCATGACTAGTAGAGTAAGGCTGAATGATTGGCTTTTGAATGTAAGTTGGGCCTCTCTTCTAAGCTTCAAAACAAGTTGCACCCTCAGAGATAGTCAGGAACACTTTCACATTCAGTAGACAGGTTAAAACAAACTGTTGTATCAGTACCTTCTTCCACTCTTCATCTCACTGTTCTGTAATTCTGCTGACAATAATCCCCCCAATATACAAGCATGTAAAATTTCAGAAGCCTAGCTCAAAAATAAAAGAGGAATCAATTATGTCACATTTCTCAATGTCCGAAATCTGATTAAAAAATCATAAACAACGTTTTGGGGATCAGTTTTGGGATCTTTTATATACTCAGCAGCCCATAATAAATGAGTATACCA